>NC_060268.1:131959952-132259952 GCF_021613505.1 Equus quagga
TTGCCCATTTTCTAATTGGATTGTTGTGTTTTTTGTTGTTGAGCTGTGTGAGTTCTTTGTATATTTTGGATATTAACCCCTTATCTGATATGTGGTTTGCAAATATCTTCTCCCAATTGTTAGGTTGTCTTTTTGTTTTGTTGATGGTTTCCTTTGCTGTGCAGAAACTTTTTAGTTTGATGTAGTCCCATTTGTTCATTTTTTCTTTTGTTTCACTTACCCGGTCAGACAGGGGACTTGAAAATATGCTGCTCAGACCAATGTCAAAGAGTGTACTGCCTATGTTTTCTTCTAGAAGTCTCATGGTTTGGGGTCTTACATTCAAGTCTTTAATTCATTTTGAGTTGATTTTTGTGCATGGTGTAAGGGAATGGTCTACTTTCATTCTTTTGCATGTGGCTGTCCAGTTTTCCCAACACCGTTTACTGAAGAGACTCTCCTTTCTCCATCGTATGCTCTTGGCTCCCTTGTCGAATATTAGCTGTCCATAAACATGTGGGTTTACTTCTGGACTCTCAATTTTGTTCCGTTGATCTGTGTGTCTGTCTTTGTGCCAGTACCATGCTGTTTTGGTTACTATGGCTTTATAGTATAATTTGAAATCAGGGAGTATGATACTTCCAGCTTTGTTCTTTTTTTTCAGGAATCCTTTGGCTATTTGGGGTCTTTTTATTGTTCCATATAAATTTTAGGATTCTCTGTTCTATTTCTGTAAATTGGGTATAGAAGGAAAATACCTCAACATAATAAAGGCCATATATGACAAACCCACAGCAAATATCATTCTCAATGGAGAAAAACTGAAAGCTATCCCTCTAAGAACAGGAACCAGACAAGGATGCCCACTGTCACCACTCTTATTTAACATAGTATTGGAAGTCCTAGCCAGAGCAATCAGGCAAGAAAAAGAAATAAAAGGGATCCACATTGGAAAAGAAGAAGTGAAACTGTCACTCTTTGCAGATGACATGATTTTATATCTAGAAAACCTTAAAGAGTCCACTAAAAAACTTTTAGAAATAATAAAGGAATATAGTCAAGTTGCAGGATACAAAATCAATGTACAAAAATCTGTTGCATTTCTATACACTAACAACGAAGTAGCAGAAAGAGAAATTAAGAATACAATCCCATTTACAATTGCAACAAAAAGAATAAAATACCTGGGAATAAACTTAACGAAAGAGGTGAAAGATCTGTACACCGAAAACTATAAAACATTGTTGAAAGAAATCGAAGAAGACACAAAGAAATGGAAAGATATTCCATGCTCCTGGATTGGAAGAATTAACATTGTTAAAATGTCCATACTTCCTAAAGTAATCTACAGATTCAACGCAATCTCTATCAAAGTGTCCATCCCTTTTAATTATTAGTATTTTGAAAGGTTGCATGATAGCTCAGCCAGATCATTTAATTATTTATTTTAAATTGAAGACCCAAGTTTTTATCCTGTTTTTATTAGACAATTAATGGATTGTGAACAGCTAAATCCAAAAATACAAATGTGTGAAAATAAAAAGTTATCTCTCTCCTTTTTCTAAGTCAATCCATAAGTAATCAGTGTTTGATTTGGCAAATAGCTACTTGAATTTTCCTTAATTTATATAAACATACAAAAATATACAGGGCTCTATTTTTTTGTATTCTTTTCATTTTTTTTGACAAAATGCAGGTTTAGTCACTTAAAATACCTTTTAAGTTCAATAGATAGAAAACATTATTTTGTTTTGTTGAGGTATAATTGACAGACAACATTATGTCAGTTTCAGGTGTACAACATAATTATTCAACATTTGAATACACTGCAAAATGATTACCACAATAAGTCTAGTCAACATCTGTCACCACACACAGCCACAGAATCTTTTCTCGTGTAATAACTTTAAGATTTACTCTCTTAGCAACTTTCAAATATGTAATACACTATTATTAACTATAGTCGTCACACTGCACATTATATCTCCACAACATTTATTTTATTAGAAGGCATTACTTTTAACTGCAGCATAATCTCACCATAATATTCCATTATGTTCCACCATTGTTAATAAATACTGGCTGTTTCAATGAATTTTATAATTATTTTCAAGATGAAATATTCTTTTATATTTAAAAACTAGATGCACAATGATACATATTTGACAAATAATTGGTTTATAAAGAGATCATATTACATATTTATATAATATATACATAAATATTATTCTGCAACTAGCTTTTTTCATATAATTTACATAGCATCTTGTCACCTCACTATATAGAGATCTGCTTCATTCATATTAATAACAGCCTCATATTCTAGAATATAAATAGTCCTTAATTTATTTTACCATTCCCACAGATGAACGTTCAGTTTATTCCCTTTTTTTTAACTATTACACACAAAGCTGAAATAAATATATTTGTATGTAAACCTTTATAACTTATTACTTTTTTTCAAACTCATTCCTAGAAATGGATTCCCGGGTCAAAGGGCATGCACAATTTAAATTCTAATAAAAGACAGACAGATTATTTTCCAAAAGTAATAACGTCCTCTTATGTCAACAGTATATGAAGGGAAATATTTATTTCTTCACACCTTTTCTAATAATAATGTGTTAATTTCTTTTCATTTCTGTCAAGTTACTATTTGAAAATTGATACCTCTGAAGTTTAGCACTACATGCTGATTCTCAGACCCCCATCAAAAATGCCATATCCTTTATGAATCCTTTCTTCATTCTCTCCTTGTAGATATCACTCGTTTCCTCTGAAACCTTTGTAGCACGTGTTTTCTCTTTTTCATATTACACTTCACGCTGAATCGAGCTTTCTTATTTTATATCTCTACCACATTGTAGCTCAAAAAGGATAGGTCACATATCTTACCTATCCGCATAACTTGCACAACATTTGGGCAGTGGCAGTACACAATTGGAGATGCTCCAACTTTAAAATAGGATCCAGTTGATCAGTCAGACAAATGGGAGCTTAAAATTAAGAATTAAATGTGGATGATTCTGTGTCCTCTTGGAGGAAATTGCAAGTGGATTGCTGCAAAATTCTATCACTGACAAAAACAGTTGAACTAAACAAATCTACCAAGTTCATTTATCAGATCTACCCCTGGAATATCCAGGGTAGGTAAAGCCAATCGACAAGAGTATGACAGCATCACATGTTTATAAGTCAGAACCCTACACAGAAGCAAATTCAAAAGGAAACACAATAGAGTAACAAAGTGATTCTTTTTAAATTTGTAGGTACCTTATTTTAAAGTGAACTCAGATAAAATGCTTACCGGTGAATAAAAGACAAAGAAAGAAAGATTATAACTCAGCCTACAAATGAACAACTAAAATGCAACAAAGCTAACATCGATTGAATATGGCTATGTCCCAGTGTTTTGAGAGTGGCCTGCATATGTTATCCCCTTACACACACACACATCCCTGTGCAGTAGATATTCTTATTATCCACATGTTGTACATGGGGAATTAACTTTCCAAAGACATTGTATGTACAAGGGAACTGAGTTGAAGGCCCAGATCTGTTCGAGTCTAGCCTGCCTTTATGTCCCACCCCTAGAGCTTCTAAAACAGAAACCAGATGACTTTGTCAGAAGTGCTAGAGAAACTACAATTTCATTAAGGGGGAGAATGGAAGGATGACATCCAAACCAGTCCAGAGATCTTATTACGCTATCGCAGAAGTTAGAATCTCCTCAGTGTCAAAAACCCATGAGAAAAGAAAAAAACAAACAAGGAGTGTTCTCCATACCATTAATTCATAAGGAAAAGGAAAGGCTCAAAGATGACAAAGATCCAGTTTTAAAATATATAAACTATGCAAATATACAGGAATGAGTAACAAAATGTACCTACCGAGCACAAACAGCACAGTCACTTAAAACTGGGATAAAGTTCCGTTTCTAAGCATTTTCTTGGCTGACTACACCCAGTCTTCTGAACTTGAGCCACCTGCCATGAAACATAAGTGATAAATGCCACATTAGCACTTCCTTGCTGGGTGCTCAGAGCCTTAACCAGCTCCTCTTAGTTCATCCGGCCTAATTCTCCTGTTTTCCAAAGTTCCCAATGTCTGCTGTTCTCTTAAATATTGGCCTTTCAGTTTTCTCTTTGCTTCCTTCTTGAGACAACAAGGCACTGATAGCGAAGGCGTCTGGATTCAATGCCCCTCAACTGGATTGAATCAGGGAAGGCCCTTCGCTGGGCAGACAACTCCCACGAAATCTGAGCCCAATCATGATCGAGACAGAGATGACAGAAACTGAAAGGTGGAAGGTGAGGGCTATGACTCCAGGAGATTCCGACTCGAATTCTTAAGCTTACTGCCGTAGAATCCCAATAACATTTAACCTACTTGATCCTCAGTTTTCTCATTCATATCAAGGTCATGAGAGTATCTGCTGTCATTGTGAGGATTAAGTTAGATGTCCCAATTAGTGGAAGGTAGTTATTATTATAAGTATTAGCAGAGTCAGCCACTTTTAGACAAAACTAAAAATAAATTAAATGCCAAATAAACTTCTAAATACCATAAAGGTAAGTTTTAAAAACTGTATAAAAAAAATTTCTTCATTATCTCTACATCTAATTAAAGATAGGATTCAGCCCAGGTACAGTAGAGGATGAGGAAATTGCTGATGGGCTCACTTAAATTCTGAACGAACTGCCTAAGGGCAGTGCCTCACACCTGTAGAGAGATGCTCAAATACCTGAAAAACAAGAAGTTCTGTGGGTATGTTCAGAAGGTTAATGTCTCTCTTCTAAGAAAGGAGAATGAGAGCAGAAACTTCGAGAGGAGAAATGATACTGTGACTGTATCATAGGTAGTGGACAGAATTTTGTTGAGGGCATACTGATAGCAAAATATGGAAGAAATCTCCAAGAGGGAAACACGATAGATAAGCTCATCCTCTTGTCTTTTCCCCTCCACAGACTTTAACCACAGTAGCAGTATGGCCCCATCTCATCTAGGTAATGGTGCTTCAATGATGTACTTATGTTATTAAGTGGCTCTTATTGAAAGAGGTGATCGGTGATAAGCTATCCCAAATCAGAACACACGTGTCAGCCACCAGCCTAAGGCAAGATGTGTAAGTGAACTGACTAAAGGGCAGCAGTAGACTTTGGTCCTCAAAAGGCAGGAGGGCCAGAAAGCCATTCCTTAACAGATTTGAGATGGACGATGTCAAAGTAAAGTGGCAGGGGCCAGCCTCATGACCTAGTGGTTAAGTTTGGCATGCTCTGCTTCAGCAGCCTGAGTTCAGTTCCTGGGCACAGACCTACAGAGCTTGTCAATGGCCATGCTGTGGCACCGATCCACATATAAAAAATAGAGGAAGATTGGCACAGATATTAACTCAGGGTGAATCTTCCTCAAGCAAAAAGAAGATTGGCAACAGATGTTAGCTCAGGGCAAATCTTCCTCAGCAAAAAAAAAAAAAAAGTAAAGTTGCAAAAAATTTAGAAACTTCTCCTCTAGTTCTCAGGAGAGGAGAAGAAATGGTTTAAGTTAGGAGATCAGGCAGTCCAGTGGAGGGTTTGAGTAGAATTAACACAATTGGATGGAGACAGAGGATGCAAAATGAAAGTGATGGAAAAAATGAGGAGTTAATTTCCAGAGCAGAAATCTGCTTCAGTTGGAAGTGGTCTTGACAGACAGAACCAGAATGACGTTTTTGGTTCCATTTGCTATAACTCATTTAAAACAGACCTTGTGCTAATGTGTGGGTGGACCACAACGCATCAGAACAAATTAAACCTTTCTATATCTGGTTCTGTTATTGCATTAGCTTATAATCTTTGTCTCTATTTTAATTAATCTCCAGTTTCTTGTAGTCTGATTTCTTCTGAGCTGGAGTTGCTGATCCAGGCTAACCCTCTAAGCCATTTTAAGGCAATAATTTCAGAAGGGTCTCCAGGTAAACAATAGGCAGCACTCATTTGGTATTTACACTTATAAAACCGTGCTGTTGGTGCTTTCATTTCTTTGGTTTTCCTTAAAGTAATTAGATAGGCCACTTCCCTTATGCCACATGTAAGGAAACATTTTACCTTCCTCTGTTCTAGGAAAACTCTCCTCCATCATCAAAGCAAAGCATAAGCTAACAGTCAGAAGCAAGTGTTAACTCCAAGCTTGTGGTTATCTTTAATTCAATTAGTCAACCTTACAGAGTAGAAGGGAGGGATGGAGGAGGGAGGAAAACCCTAGTAAGCACTATGCCATATACTTTGAAGCACGATCTTATAACTCTTCACAGGGATTCTAAGAGGTAGTTTTTTCGAGAAAATGTCCATTCAAAGAAGTTAATTATTCAAAGTCATGTAGCAAATATATATCTGTCTGGATCCTAAATTAACAGATAAATCAGGAAATCGCATTAAGAAGTTGTCTACTCAAGAAATACACATATCAGGGCCCGCCCTCTAGCTGAGTGGTTAAAGTTCCACGCACTCAGCTTCCATAGCCCAGGGTTCACGGGTTTGGATCCCAGGTGAGGACCTACTCCACTCATCAGCCATGCTGTGGAGGCATCCCACGTACAAAGTAGAGGAAGATTGGCACAGATATTGGCTCAGGGCAAATCTTCCCCACACACACACAAAAAATACACATATCAGTAAAGGTTCTTTAGCTTTGGCTTTAGCTTAGAAAAAACTCAATGCCGGGAAACACTAAAGAAAGTCAGAGCTAAGGCAAAAACAAAACAGGGAAATCACAAGATGGAAGATCTCAAGAGAGTGGATAAGAAGAATAAACAGGTACAGAGAAAGGGAAAAGGCAGGGGTGGGGGGACAAGAGACAGAGAGATATTAATCTGAAAGCTGAAATGCAAGGACTAGAGAAAAGGAAAGGATCACAGACATTTGGTCATGTCTTAAGAGTGGACGAAGACAATCGTAACTCTAAAAGTCAATGCCCTAAAACTGTCACAGTCAAGAGGAGGCTAAGGAGAATGACAACTAAATGTAATGTGGCATCCCAGATGGGATCCAGAACAGATAAAGGACGTTAGGGAAAAACTAAGGAATTCTGAGTAAAATATGGACTTTAATTAATATTAATCTATCAATATTGTTCATTAATTGTAACGATGTACCATATTAATATAAGATGTTAATACTAGGGGAAACTGGATGCAGGGTATATGAGAACCCTCTTTACTATGTTCACAATTTTCCTTCAAACCCCAAAGTATTCTAAAATAAAATGTCTCTTTTTTAAAAAGTCAGCAGTCTAGAAACAGATTCTTAATGGTAACTTTGTCCCAGGAAAAATCCTAGAAGCATAAATCCAAGGCTCCCAACTCTACCCTGTATAGGGATAAGGAACAAAGACCCTTATAAATAAAATATTGGTATAAGTCTTGATTCACTGAGGTGTGTTCTTTTATCCCACATGTAAATAATCTACCAATTAAAAAATGAAGAAAACTGTGCCTTTAAAAAAAACCATAGACATTTTCTTAGTTACCAAAAATTAAAAATTTAGCCTTGTTTAATTTTATGAAGGAAGGAAATAAACAACCTTCTGTTTGTTTAAACAGATTACCTGGAGAATGCAACCCTAATCAGGTAATACCAATTAAGCGTCTCCGGAAGCATACTAAACTTCTGTATCTGGAGAAAGCCAAGAATATCAGACCAAAAGTAATTAACTAGCATTTCACACACCACAGATGGATGATCTCACATCCAAAGGAAAAAAATGAAAAGGAGCTCAGTGTCACTACTATTAATTTTATCAAAAAAACTAATACTATTAAGCAGAAAAGGACCCAGCCGTAGCAGAATCATAGCATACACAGTTCAGTAACTAGTCACTAAACAATACACACATTACTTAACAAAGGGCCCTAAAACACAGATATAAGGAGAGACTATCCCCACATTATTCTGAATATCTACCTCAGCCTGCTCTTTCCACACCTGGAAATGTACGTCTGTCTTTTCAGAACGATCTTGCATCTCCCGTCAGGCAGCTGAGCCTGAAAAGTTTGAAAGGGGCCCAAGGCCGACTGTGGCCACTCGAGTTGACGTAAAATCAGGACACTTTCAAAGGATTCTACTGAATGTCAGGTTTGAGTCAAAGTTTTAATTTCACAGTAGATTTAACCGAAGAGATTTAATTTTTACCGAATTAAAAAACGCATGCCTTACAACAACGCCCCAGCCCTCCAGGAGTGAACTCAGACCTAGAAAGTTTGATCAGAGCCCCAACTAGAAAGAAAAAGGCAATGATGCCCGATGCCCTAGCTTAAAACCTCTGAGGCTCAGGATGGAGGAAAATGGAGAATTAATAATCTGTAAAAAGGACGCCGTTCTTGCTGACTGGAGTCAATTTTTTCCATCAAAGGGCACCCATCTGCACTCAGCACACTCCTCCCTAGGGCACTTTTATACGAGTGACACAAGCCACTCCCAGTAATTGAGGGGAGGAGAATGATGGCGAATATCAGTAATCAATACTATGCGAGTGTCTTCCATGCCTGTGAGCATGCGTGAGATCTTAAGGGAATACAAACCACCTGTGAAAATATAATCCTGTTAAGGAAAGAAGAAAGGGGGAGAAAGCAAGGTAATAGATGTCAGCTGGTGATGAGAAAAATGCTGAGTAGAGAATAAAATGAGTTGTGACTAATATTAATACGTCGCTAGCATGTGGCGGACACCGTGATAAACTCTTATATACGTTATCTCATCCTCACAATGATCCTACGATTTGGATATCATTCAAATTGTAAAATGGAAAAACTGAGGGTCACTGGGCTTTAATGGATTTGCCCTATAAACATTTTGAAATTCTAGGCATAAGACAAAATCCAAGGTCTGTTTCACTCCCCAAGCCTTTGCTTTTTCCACTAAATTATGCAGTCCGAAGAAGAAAGTTGGCATCTGGGTAACATAATCTATAACACGAAGTGAGTTCCAAAAAATTCACATTTTAGTATAAACCTTAATTCCCCATCCAGATTGCAAACTCCTTAAGACAAGGACCAACAAGTTCAAGTGCCTCTAGGGATAATAATATTTTATATGTATATAAACTTAATGAATCAAAAAATATGCTTCCATAAAAATTTGAGTTTGCAGGAGCTCAAGTGAGGTATTCTACCAATAAAAGAAAATAATGATGATCTGTTTCGTAGTAAAAAGTTGATCTGTCAATCTGTGGATCTGTACATTTGAGATTGTACATTTTATTGTATGTAAATTATAAATCAATTAAAATAATAAATAGTAAGAAAAAAAATGGGCTTTGATTTCCACTTCTGATTATGCCAGATGTAGCAGACCCACATTCCTTTTAAGAACAGCATGAAAATTCAGCTAAAAAAAAAAATCCTTAAAGAAATTAGATTGCTGCTAAGAAAATGAACATTTCAGAGGTCGAAATCCAGGAGAGAAGGAAATTCAGTGAGATGAGTCAGATGTTTTGTGTCCAGCTTCTCTCCTTGTGTTGTATGTATTTTCTTGGTTATGGGGACAGGCTGAGAAACCAAGAAGAAGGTGACTGCTATTGAAATCATCAGAGAATTCCAAAGACTTTCAGAGCTGAGGAGACAAAAATTGCATATTGGAGTGCTGATTTAGGATTCGACAGAAGAGGCCAAGACTTCGTAAAGAATGAAGACACAAAGAAGTAAGACCAACAAACAGTGGCTTTTCCCCTCAATATATTTGCTAAATACTTACACTACATGGGGACAGAGTCTAGAAAGCCAATAAGAAATAGCTGAAAACAGTAGAGTTTTTGCAGTCTTAAGGTAATAAAAATAGAAATTGGACTTTAGCAACCACCAAGAAAGAGAGTCCCATACGGTAATACTAAACAGCAATGAGAATGTAATTCATGCAGTGTGGATGGATCGCACAAACATAATATGGAGATGCATAAGCCAATTACCAAAAAAGAAGTAAACATGATATATTCCCATTTATCTCTGTATAAACTTCAAGAATGGACAAAATTAATCTATTGTGATAAAAATCAAGATTGTTATCTTTGGCGGAGTAGTGACTAGAAAAAGGTAAAGAGGAGACTTTCTAAGTGCTAATAAGTTTTAGTAACACGGTGTGTTCACTTGAGAAAACTCAGTGAATTGCGTACCTATGATTCATGCACTTCTTTCAATTAATATTATAATGAAATAAAATGTACTTACACAAAGAAATCTTATCTACTACCCTTTGCCTGTTAACAAAAGCCAAAACATCACAAAATGAATGTATATCTAATATATACATTTTTTTTGAAAATTTAGATATGCAATGTCTTTTAAATACTTTAGGCATTTAAAAGTGCGGAATTCTGGGGGCTGGCCCCGTGGCCGAGTGGTTAAGTTCGCGCGCTCCGCTGCAGGCGGCCCAGTGTTTCGTTGGTTCGAATCCTGGGCGCGGACATGACACTGCTCATCAGACCACGCTGAGGCAGCGTCCCACATGCCACAACTAGAAGGACCCACAACAAAGAATATACAACTATGTACCGGGGGGCTTTGGGGAGAAAAAGGGAAAAAATAAAATCTTAAAAAAAAAAAAAGTGCGGAATTCTGCATACCTGTAGTATAGCCATATTTTGAGCCAGAAAATGCCGTACTGATGAGAATGCTAGATTTTATTAATAAGCATTTTATAATGTCCTGCAAGGAACACCATGAAATTAATATATTTCTATATCTGAATTCTGTATAATTTTCATTGTGCTTTCACATTTAGATATCATTTAAAGATATATGATTTAATGAGATAGCTCACTTAAAGATAGCTCATTAATATCTCCATGAAGAAGGCAGAACAGAATTTTTTCTCCATTTGGCAAATGAAAAAAATAAATAAACCAGCGTCAGAGGAGTTCATTTGTTCCTGTTTACACGGCTAGTAGATGGCTGAAGTGAACATCTATGTGTTGGCTTGCTCAGGATCTCTTCCCATGTATTTTAACATTGCTTCCCCCCTTCTCTTTGTCACCTTGTACTGTAAATCAAGGTCCATCACCACCCCCCTTTTGCTGTTTTTGGTCATATGAAAACAACTGAAATCAATCAGATTATACCACCTAGCAATCAAAATCTTGAATTAAGTAATACATGAATTGAAAGTAGTTGGTCTGAGCATACATCTGGCAGTGCCCTAACAAAGACTGTCCATTCGTTTCTGCTATCTAGATGTCTGAAGCTTCCCAGCATCTTAACTACTTTCTCATGACCTAATTGTTCACCTTTTACTTTGACTCTGTAGATTACTCAGTATCCTTTTAGATTAATAAGCCAAAGTTAGTTTCTATTGCTTACAACCAAGAATGCTTCTGAGTTCTGTGATCTACCAGTAAATTATAAGGCCAGATCTATAACCCATATCTCCTCAACCCAAGGTCAGAGCCTTCTCCAGCTCACAAAGGAACATTCCATGTGTGCCACAAAGAAATACTACTGCCACTCAGCAAGATAAATTACTGAAAGTTGAATATATCTCTAACTGAAGGCACAAGTTAATAAAGTAGAATAGAGAAATGACAATCTTGAAGGAATTTCAAACAAAATTAATTTAGATTTTTATTTGGTAATGCCAGAGTTTTCTGATAACTCGACAGTAGAAATCTTGAGTTTCCACTGATGACAATTTCATTATTAAATATTCTAAGATTAGCTCAAAATTGTGCAATGAAAATAACTTCACTCTAAAACCAGGAAATTCAACTTGAAAGTTTTAGGTTTAGCTTTCCAAATAGCTGATTATTTTTTTCAAAAAAACTTTTTTGAATTTAATTCAGACTGATGGCCTTTCCTCACATAAATCATTATTTTTCTCAAAAAGCTGAGGGAAATGCAAATCATAGAGATAATGGGATTCAATTATCCAGAATGCAGAAAAAAATAGCAGAACACAATGTTAAGCACATGAAGTAATAAGAAGCATGTGAGAACAGGACAAGTGATTTTTTTTTAATAGGATGAAATTTGCTAGTAAAACTAGTTTATGTCAAAAAAAATCAAATATTTTAAAGAGGAGGAAAGTCTAAAAAAATAAAATCCACACTGGGAAGTAAGAAAGCTGACAATACTGTCAGCTGTGATTCACTGAAGAAGAAGCTCGAATAGGGAAAGTAGAATGTATTGTTTTGCTAAGAAAAATATGATCAATTATACCAGATATCGCAAGACATCAGCCCAAGAAGCCAACAAACATTGAAGAAATCTTTCACAGCATTCTTTGAAAGCCTCTAAAGTTTCAAAACTAATAGAAGGGTATTGTTAGTCTGAAACTAGTTTTCTCCATAGAAATGACTCAACAATGATTCACTTTTATTAAACTAATTATTAGGCTACAGATCAAATCATGAGCCAATAAAACGAGCTGAAGATGACTAAAATAATTCATCAAATGCTAATTTCCATCTCCGCAACCCTTTGACAAGAGACTCTGCAACTAACAGGAGACTTATGAATGCTAACTCACCCAACATACTGGGCAAATCCAAAGACAAGGTTGATCAGGCTTGGCTTGAAACATGTAAAAACAGACCATGGAAGCTGCAAAGAGAGCTCTGAAGCCTTCTTGGGTACTCTATCACTTATTTATTTCTACCTCTTAATATCCTTTTGATTTCCCCCACGCTGCCTATCCATAGTGATAGTTCAGCCTTTCAAAGCATGATCATGATCGAGAAACCCATAAACTCCCACCTAGCCTCAAATATCTTTTCTTTTCTCCTTGCCTACACAAGACCATTTTCAAGTTATCAACCCATACTTCCCTCTCATATCAACCTATAACATTGGGAGAGTTTAAGGTCTCTAGGCCAAACAGAATCATTACTTTGGGAAGGGGGTAGTCGGATATTCTCTCAAAGAAATCAAGAGGGAAAAAAAAAGAGAGAAGAAGAAGAAGTATGTCTTATACCTGGGTCAGTCAAATCCTCGCCCAACAAATTTTGCTGAGCAGAGGATCCTCACCCCATTCAATGATGGTTGAATGGGTCCAAATGGAAGAGAACTAAGTGGGAGGAATGAAGACTTGGAAGAGTTAGGAAGACCACATTTCATCACACCAACTCCAAAGTTGGGGTATAGGGAGAAACATAAAACAGAGAGAGAAAGATACCTTAGATTTTTGAGATAGGACAACTTATGTTTATGGAGTCTCTAGGATCCCATGAAAGGGGAGTTCTCTCTGCTCAGTATTTGGAGAAAAAAGATATTGTCCAAGTTCCTGGGGGAATAAGACGTCTGAGAGCACAGAACAAGATAAAGATTGTTCCTAATTCCAAGATACAAATAGCTCATTAGCAATCATGTGAGGAGGAAGTCCATCTGATCTAGACATTAAAATAGCCACCTCCTCTCTTTCCATGCATGGAAACTTTAGAGGCAGGTTAAAGCTTTCAACCTGGCCTGGCCTTGGACTGACTTTTCAACCCTGACCTCACATTCCCCCAAATCCTTATTGAGCATCTATTCGATTAGTCACTATGCAAAATTACCTGTCTACATAGAAGTTTTGCTTGTCCCTGGTATACAGTGATACTAATTTTCACCCAGGTTGAGGTTACTTACCTCCAAAAAGACAGTTACCATGAGTGAAGTTTTGGATGGAAGTAGCCCATGGGATATAAGCTCAGAAGCTATACACCCTAGCTAGACTGGATCCCACACTAGCAGGTAGGATGACAAGGCTGAGAGAAAGGGGTACGAGTTTGTTTATGGGCATATATATTCCAGGTGAAGCAAGGAAGTCTATAGATTTAAAGGGACACAGAACTTGTGGGTGGGCAGTGCCTCAGAATTTGGAGGAAGAAGGGCAGAACTTTCCTCAAGAAAGGTTACCTTTCTCTATCCTCGCTGGCCCCATTGAAGGAGAAAGATACCTACTAACCCCAAACATTTTTCCCGTTGCATTCACCTCCTTGGTGCTGTGGTCGTAAAAAAATGCCATGCGTCAGTGACCCTTTCCCCCCAACAGGAAAGCCACTCCTGCTAGCAAGAGCTCAGAGACATCCATCCTCCAACCTCTCCCCAACCCTTCCTGATCTTCTGTGATATCTCATTGTCCTCACACTTAGGGAGCATCCTGCCAATGCTAGCTAAGAAGTCAGAAAAAGAGACGTTGAGTTTTACAACCCCAATGCTGTTCTCTCTGTGATTAGCTGAATCTTTATGTGGTTTTTTGAGAAGCAACAGTGTGGTTAGCCCATTTCTAGGAATTTGAGAAGATTCAGAATTAGTATTACGCATCTGTCCCAAGCAAGACTAAGAGCAACTTGAAGAAAGAAGCAAGACCTACACACAGCTAAGAATTAATAGAAGACCTTATACAAAGTCTTAAGTGTATATAGTACATGTCAGATATGAATTTAGGAAAGACACGTCTGTAAGGATTGCAGTTCTCAAAGAAGGATTTGTGGAGGAAGGACAATTTTTAAATTCTTTTTTAAACAAGCTTTTATTCTGATCACAAAAGTACTACATACACTTTAAAGAATTCAAAGAATACGTAAATATAAGGAATGATAAAGTTCCTCCCCAAGATCCTACTCCTCAAGAGATAACTACCATTAATAACATGGTATATACTCTTCTGTCTTTTTTTCCTCACTATATGCACACATATCAGATTTGACTTCTAGTACAATTCTATTTTGTTCATGGCATACCTTGATCATGTTTCTTTGCCAGGACACATAGCTATATCTCATTTTGTAAACTTTCTACATAATATGCCATAGTATAGATATAGGAGGGAAATGTTGGGTTGAAATAGGTGGGAAGAAAAAGAGATGATATTTCAAGTGGAAGAGACAGAGAGGACAGGACTGAGTATAGCATAGTCCTGGGGCAGTCAGAAAATGGCCATCAGAGCAGAGGAATAGTAGACGTGAGGCTGGAGAAGGTGTCAGGTTTTACAACCTTTACAGGGTGTTAAAAATCAAGCAAAGAGCTTTAGACTTGGATGAAAATAGACACTCCATGAGCCCTTTAACTCTGGGAAACTACCTGACTTTAATGTACCACAGTTCTGTGATCACATCAGAGGCTGAGCTGCTACCAAGACTGAGCAACTGGACTTTGCTCCACATATCAAACTATGGAATATTAATTTACAGAATAAGCAATTTTAAAGCCTGCTACATTTACATCATGGTAGTACAGTAATAGCAATTGAACCTAGCAAGTGTCATTTGTTAAAACCTGTAGCTAGGCATCAGATGGTACGTCTGCCTATGGACCCAATGAGAAAGTTGATCTAAAGTGTGACACTAGCATTGGTTCCAAAACTGCTCGCCATAGCCCTCTTGAGCCTCTTCTTATTTCTCACCTTTTGTGTTTTTTCCTTCACTGAAGAATTGAGGTGATTCCCTGGCATGTTTCACTTAAAACCAACTGACTTTGGCTGGCTGAGCTGGTGATTGTGCTTTGGAAGACAAGAAATGGAAGGAAAAATCTCCAGTTCCTGCTGTGGCTCAGTACCGACACTGCAAACAGGCCCTCTCGGTGTCATCCCCGGGCCCCATCAAAAATAAGAATGGTTTAGGAGTATAAAAAAGCTTCACAGTCTATTCTGTATAGATCTGTATAATCTGAATTTTTAAATTGTTAATTATTCTCATACTATATCTGTAACTTAAAGCATTTTTAAATATTGAGAGAAATTTTGAAAAGCAAAGTATGCATTCTCTTATCTCAGCAGACATTTTCTCTGATTGTAAATCCTGTCCCTTTTCCCCCATCACTGCAATTTCTCTTTTATGAACTCTAGTTTAATGATTTGGACTGATCTTCTGGGGGAAAATATGATGAACAATTTTTTTAATTTCTATAATAGGTGTTAAAGTCAGAGGCCATGTGTTCACCGCAGTGAAGTTATTGATTAAACTAGACCAGAAAGCGAGAACAATAAAAATTAATTTAATCCCTTTCCCATCTATTATCTGATCTTTTTTCAGGCATCTTATACTTGTTTCTGACCCACTTTCCTTCCTGGCTGTATTAAGATGCCCTCTTGAGTGACATCTATTCAAGGTCATAGTAACTGCTTTGAAATCCAGTCTTGGGAACTATATGATTCCAGTGTACGAATTCAGCCTAATATTTGGCTCAAACATTTGCCCAACTGTCAATGATGTGGCAGATTTGTTGAAATTTATACAACAAATATTTATTCTGGAAACTTGAAATACAACAGTGAACAAACAGAAAATACTCATCTTACTTAAAGTTTACATTCTACTTGAAGATGAAAATCTTAAAGGGATCTCTTCCTCTGAACTAATTTTTTGTTCTCAAGTCTTAATGAATGACTTTAAACATCAGATGACAATTTCTCCAAAGCATAGCTGTCAAAAGCTTTAGATAGATGAACAAAACCTTTCCTCTTGAATTCTTCTTAGGTAAGGCAAGATGATTTCTACCCCAGCACCAGAAAAGTCCAACCTGGAAGTGTCTATGATAAGAATCTTCATATGGCATTCATTGCCAAAGTGACAGAACTCTTAGGATTGCTTTTGGTGCCACACCCAATGCAGCTTGACTTTCCCTGTTTGACTTCAATCTCATGTACATGATGAAAAAATTGATGATTATCTGCTCGTAGGGATAGAACAGTCCTTCTTCACTACTCTTTCCTCTGCTGGCCAGACAACGTTTGTTATTAAAGACCCAACCTTGCCTAATACTGAATATGTGGTCAACTTGGCTAGCTGAGAGGGCAGAAAGGGACTTGAAGGAATAACATCAGCCCTAAGCTTGTTGCACCCCTGGCCTCTGCATAGTAGATGTCTACGGATCCATCAATGTTTCTCCTCAGGATTGATATGTTTAAAAAGTACATGCTAATAAATGTTTCTCCTAATCTAGGGCCCCACGGTGAGGGCTTCCTTTATTTCAGACCCAAGGAAAGTAAAGAAACAGCGTTAGGTCTCAGAAAATCATCCAAATGGAATGGAAATAATACCAAAACATAAGCCTCCTCAGTGACCAAGACTTACTACTAATCATTGAAACACACAAACACACACACGCATGCATCTCTATCTCAACGGTCTTTTTCTATCAAGTTTGCTAAATAAGAAGTAAAAAGGAGTACCTCTCACTAACTTATTTCTCCTAAGATCCATGTAGAAGAGTGAGTATCTTGAATATCATTGACTAAACTATGTTATCTTGATCAAGAAAACAAGTTGAAGTCAGAACGTTCCTTTGGCAAAATCATATAAGCCAGTACAAAATCACTTTTGATCAGTTATATGTAGTAAGTCAAAACATTCTCACCATTTGAACTCTGACTATCAATAAGTTTCTGGCTTCTATTTTTTCCAAACGAAAAAAACCTACCTCAATTTAGAGATAAGTTATTTGAGATTACTAAGAGAATGTAGAAAGGCAATTAGATTCAAACTCAGCATTCAAAAAACAGTGCAAGTTCCACTTTCAATATAGGTTAGAGAGCGCCTAACAAACTGGTCCTCCTGCAAATAACAGCTATGAACTCAGGACAAATTACAGAACCCAATGATCTAAAGCCTCCAGAGACTAAATAAAATCAGCCAGATTTGGAAAGAAGCAAAAATTGGAGCAAGGGATTAGCATGGATTGAGTTCCCTTTTTGTGATTTTTCCTCTAGGGTAGCTAAAACTCTAATAGAAAGTTTGCCATCTTTCTAATGAGAGGAACTGAGAAAAGAAGCCTAGGAAACCCAGGACCACCAAAAAGTGAGAAGGAGGACCTAGAAAAGAGAAATCCACAGAAAGGTAACCCCAAATTTTGTGTTTAAATTCTGCCCAAATCTCTAACTGACCTCTGAACCACTCACTCATGGAGAAAACAGAAAGCATCTTATAGCTAAGGCTTAAGAACTTAAAGAATTGAATTAAGATCTGAGCTCCCACCCACAAGAGGCAGGACCATTTTCAGTTGGACTTTAGCCAAGTTAACGGCTGGTGGTATTGGTTTGCTAGAGCTGCCATAACAAAGTGCTACAGACTCAGTGGTCTAAACAACAGAAATTTATTTTCTCACAATTCTGGAGGCTAGAAGTCCAAAATCAAGGAATTGGCATAACTGGTTCCTTCTGAGGCCTCTCTCCTTAGCTCATAGATGGTCATCTTTTCTCTGTGTCTTCACACGGTCTTCCCCCTGTATGTATATCTGTGTCCAAATTTCCTATTCTCATAAGGGCATATATTGAATTAGAGCTCACACTAATGACTTACCTTAACTTAATTACTTCTTTAAGGACTCTATCACCAAATAGAGTCACATTCTGACCTGCTGAGGATTAAGACTTCAACACAATTTGGGGGAACACAATTCAGCCCATAACACCTGCCAAAACATTGATAGTCTTAGAGCAATGTAACAAAATCCAGAATCTCCACAATATAACATTCAAAGTATCCACTATATACACCAAAATTACTTGACATATGAAGATCCAAAAAAATATAAACAAATCTCAGGAGAAAACTCAATCAGCAGATGCTAATCCCAATGTAAACTGGATGTTGGAATTATCAGATAGGGACTCCAAGCAGAAATTATAACTATGCACAGTGAGATAAAGGAAAATATGCTTGTGAAGAAGAATATAAGACTTCTCAGCAGATAAACACATAATACTAAATCAAACCAAATGAATAAGAATCAATCGTATTTATATCTATCAGCAATAATTAGAAAATGAAAATTTTAAAGAGCACATTAACGTCAATCTAGGAGAAGTCTAACAAAATATGTATAAGAACTTAATAGGGAAGAATCATAAAACTTTGCTGAGAGAAACTTTGAAAGGCCAATCAATAAAATATCATGTTCCTGAATTGGAAGTTTCATTATTGTAAAACTGTCAAATGCTTCAAATTGGTTTATAGATTCAATAAATCACAATCAGATTCTCAGCAGGCAAGATTGTAGAACTTGATGAGCAGATTCTAAAATTTATATGGAAGTGAAATAAACAAAAAATAGCCAAGACACGCCTGAAAAGGAATAAGGGGGTTGATTTGCTATAAGTACCAGATACAACATCATATTATAATCTTACAGTAATTGAGATAATGGTGCAGAGAAACAGAATAAAAATCCCAGATACATGTCTTCAATAGACGCTTGGTTTATGACAATAGTCACGGTAGTGAACTGGGATATAGTTTTTAAAATAATTTTAGACCTTTCTTACACTACCCACAAAAAAACTAATTTCATGTTTATTAGCCATATAAATTAAAAAGTGGAAATTATAGTTCTTTTAGAAAATATTATAGGAGAATATTTTATGGCCTCAGGGTAAGAAAGCTTTTCTAAGCAAGACATAAGCATATCCCACTAATCTTTAAAGAAACAAGCAAATGAGACAGTGACATCACCAAAATGGAGAAATAAGTGGTTCCTGACTTTAATCTCCCTCTCAGAAAGAGCAACAAGCAAATATCCATAGATAGGACACCTTTGTGAAGATCCCAGAAACCAGGGGTGAGGCTGAAGCAACCCCTTGGACCACAAAAAATAAGAAAACCACATTAAAGGAGTGGTTTCACTTTGACTGCATCACTCCTCACCAGAGCTGGCAGCCCCAGTTCCAGGCCTACAATTTCTCTAGTGGGAAAAAGAAAGCCCAAGGTGGACATCCAGCTTCCCTATTATTCCGAGATCCTTTCTGGGAGGCCCACTTAGATAGTGCACCACAGGAATCACTGGCGGAATCAGCTATAGGTGGAGGAATAGGGGACAAGACTCACAGCAACTAACATGTGGATCTTGGCATACTGCATTTCTGCTGACTTAGAACCCAGAAGAGATTGCAAAGAGTGGCTCTGCTCATTCACAGAGCTGAGCTGGTGGCCCTGTCTGCTGGGCTACATGGTTGCCAGTTCTGGCTGGGCTACAGGGTTGGCAGTTGGTTTGGGTCCCAAGTCAGCAGACCATCCTGGCCATGGAGCACATTCTAGATAAACACCTGTACAGGGAAGCAAGTCACTGGTCCTGCCCAATGGCTGAGCATAGCCTCCAGCCCCTCTCAACCAGGGAGCCTGGCCTGAGATGCTGGGGAGCTGTACAGCAAACCCATGATCTGCCCAAGCAAGGATATCAGTTGGTAGCCCTGCACAACTTCTGGGCATAGCCTATAGCCTCACCTGACCAGGAAGCCTGGCCCCAGACCCTGGGCAGCCATGTAGCATATCCCAAGGCCTGCTGGGGCAGGGAAGCAAGTCAGAAGCCTCACTCACCAGCTGAGAATGACTGGAAAAGGAGACCATTTCCTCAATGCACAGATACCAATGTAAAGATCCAGGATCACAAAGAATCATGTAAACATGACACCACCAAAGGCCAGAATTATCCTGATACCAAAGTCAGATAAAGTCACTACAAGAAAAGAAAACTACAGGCCAATATCCATGATGAATATGGATGCAAAGATTCTCAACAAAATACTACTGAATCAAATTTAATAACATTAAAAGGATTATACCCCGTGATCAAATAGGATTTATCCCTGGGTTGCAAGGATGGTTCAACATACACAAATCAGTTAATGTGATACATGATATTAATATAATGAAAGATAAAAATCATATGATCATCTCAATAGATGCAGAGAAAGCATTTGACAAAATTGAACATTTTTTCTCAATAAAAACTCTCAACAAATTAGATATAGAAAAACACCTCGACATAATAAAGGCTATATAAGGCAAGCCCACAGTTAACATCATACTCAACAGTGAAAGGCTGAAAGCTTTTCCTTTAAGATTAGAAACAAGACAAGAGTGCCTGCTCTCACCACTCCTATTCAATGTAGCACTGAAATTCCTAGCTACAGCAATTAGGCAAGAAAAAGAAATAAAATGCATCCAAATCGGAAAGGAAGACGTAAATTGTCTCTGTTTCCAGATGATGGAAGCTTATATAGGGAAAATCCTAAAGACTACACAAAAAAATGTTATAACTAATAATGGAATTCAGTGAAGTTTCAGGATACAAAAATCAGTTGTGTTTCTATACATTAACAATGAACTATCTGAAAAAGAAATAAAGAAAACAATCCCATTTACAATAGCATCAAAAAACAATAAAATACAAGTGCCCATCAATGGATGAATGGATAAAGATACAGTTCGTATACTTAATAGAATACTACTAGCCATAAAGACAAAATCTTGCCATTTGCAACAATATGGGTGGACCTTGAGGGTATTACGGTAAGTGAAATAAGTCACATGGAGAAAACCAAATACTGTATGATTTCACTCATAAGTGGAAGATAGAAACAGCAACAACAACAGCAAACAAACACATAGATATAGAGGTTATATTGGTGGTTACCAGAGGGAAAAAGGGGAGGGCAGAGGGTGAAAGGAGTGAAAGGGGACATGTGTACAGTGACAGATGGTGACTAGTTTTTGGGTGGTGAGCATGATGTAGTCTACAAAGCAATCAAAATACAATGATGTATACCTGAAATTTATATAGTGTTCTAAACCAGTTACCTCAATAAAATAAATAAGTAAATAAAATAAAGTGGTTAAATATAATAATAGATATATTGTGCAAGGTACAAAGGAAACTAAAGCAAATTAATTCTACTTGAGTTTAGACGGCTTACTAGAAAAAGGAATGTCTAAACTAGGGTTTAATGTATGAATGGGTATTCACCAGGCAGTCCAGAGGGGGAAAGGACATTTCACCTCCTAACCACTCTGTTTTGTAATTTACTTATTATAAGTTGCCTCTTTCATTAGACTGCGAGATCCTTGAAGTCATATACTGTCTTTTGTGCATTAGCAAGTGCCTCATGGTTGTAAAATGGTTAGCACAAAACAGATGCTTAACATATGTATTAGGTGAAGTGATGCATCTGACTTTTAACTCACCCTTCTCTGACAGGCACAGACAGGCATAATGAATGATGATGCTCACACAGGAACTTGGTAAGGGTACAAGGTGTGAGTTATTCATTACTACAATCACAGACCAAGGAAAACATCTGAAGTCTTATATTGCAGGCAGTCATTATCAAGCCAGGAATAGGATCCCCATTGAGTCCATAGTCAAATTGGCCATGAGAATTGTGGGAGAATGGCAGAGCAATAAAGAGTATAATTCTGGAGAATTAACTCTGGCTGAGGCACTGGGCTAAAACTGGCTCTGACCCTTGCAGGCTGCATAACATTGGGCAGCTTTCTTAATCTCTCTACTCCTCAGTTTCCTTGTCTATAAAAATGGGGATAATAATAAATAGTACTGCCACAGTTCTAAAACATATCTGCAAATTATGCGACATTCCTTTCACAAAAAGTTAAATCTAATCTTGCTTCTATTGGGTGGAATATGACAGAGGTGACTTTGTGTGATTATCAAGGCTAGGTTATAAATGATGATGCCATGATACAACTTCTCCTTGGCTCTCTCTTTTGAGATTTGTGCCTATGAAGTCCGGAGCCGTCATGTAAAAAGTCTATATACACCAAATCTGCCATGCTGGAGAAAACAGACAAAGAGATAGAGAGATGTCTGAAGACGCCCAGCTGCCCCAGCCCCAGTGACTGGAGTCCTCCCAGGCCAGGTGCAGAACATGTGAGTGAGTGAACTTTCAGGTGACTCCAGCTCCAGCTTTCAAGCCACCCAGACTGACTAGAGAAAAAGTATGGTACTCCACTAAGCTTTGCCCAAACGGCAGATTTGTGGGCAAAAATAAATGTTTATTATTATTATTATTATTATTATTATTATTATTATTATTATTTTAAGCCACTAAGTTTTGGTTCCAAAGATGGAGTTCTGCTATAATAAAATCCAAAATATGTGGTTTTGGGACTAGGTAGAGGAAGAAGCTGGAATAACTTGGAGATACCGTTAGCCAAAGCTTGGGTCACAAGAAGAGGCTGTTCATGAGAGTTTAAAAGAAATGAAGGAAAATGTTATTGAACATTGGAGGAAAATGGACAATTGTTCTGTATTAATAGAGAATTTAGCAGCATTGTTGCCTACAGTAAGATGGAAAATAGAAAACGTACCTACTGAGGTGGCTAATCAGATAAGGGGATTCCCAGGTAGTGTTTTTGAAGGTGCCACCTGACTTTGTGTGTGTGTGTGTGTGTGTGTGTGCAGCCTATAGTAAAGTATGAGAGAACAGAGATAAAGTAATGAAATAACTATTAAGTATATATAAGGGATCCAGGACTTCTTGAACTTGAAAATAAAACTGTTTCTCAGTCTCAACCTCTCAGATGGCAAATGATGCTAAAATTAAGAAATGGCTTTCTGGAAAAGATCAATTCCAGAGTGTTACAGGAAAATATAATCTAAAGATGCAGCCAAGTGTACGACTTTAGAACTTCAGAAAATTTAAGATGAGTGCCTCAAATAGAAAAAAAGAAGCCCCTCTAATGATCTTAAGAGCATGCTTGTAGATCCTCTTCATTAGAGGATTTTCATTAAACAGTAGGGTTGTTAATAATCTTAAGTACGTTTTCCGATAGCTGCCTTATAGGAAGCCCAAGGTGGACAAGGCTTATGTCTATGAGATTTGTGAGTGTGACGTTTGTCCAGTGGAGGGAATCCAACAAGATTCATAGGAGGCCCATAACGTTTTTAAAAGAACAATATCAATGGAAACACTGCCAGTTTGACATAAACGGAACAGAAGCAGTAAAAAATGAAGAGACCTATGGACCCCAAAATCACCATGAGCAAGAAGCAGGCTGAGAAAATTATTTAGCTGCAAACACCAGCCATTTCTTGTGGAAAAGGAAAAAAATATGTCTCAGAGTACAGAACCGAAAGTTGTGGACAACATTCCTGGGTACTAGGACTGAGTTCTAATCAAGGAACTGACAACATGAGATAAGTAGCATTTTAGCCCAGTGAGTCCTGTGTGCCCTGTATTTTCCCTCTTTTTGAACAGAAGGATCTATAACAGTTCTACTATGCCTGCTCCATCAATGTATGCTGAGTATGTGGAGAAAAGATAACTTGTCTCTTGACGTCCCAGGTGTTCAGAGGGTGAGGAATTCCACCTGAAGAGCTGTACGCAAGGATGTACAGATGAGAAGCCTCATCTGTACCTGGATCTGATTTGGATGACCGCAAAGTTGAGACCTCAAAGTTGAGCCTAAAGCTGTAACAGATGAGACCCCTGGGGACCTTGGGTAGGGATGAGTATATTTTGATGTGGAGAGAATACAAATAATTTGTGGCCAGAGGGCAGACTGTGGTTGTTTTAAGAGTTGTCCATAAATTCTGTGACATTCCTTCCACAAAATGGGGGCGTCTAATCCTCTTCCTATGGAGTATGAACTGATCTTTGTGACTTGCTTCTAAAAAATGCTGAATATAGCTAAAGTGACACTGCATGACTCCCAAGACCAAGTTAGAAAGTAAAACAGCTTTCACCTGACTTGCTTTCTCTCTCAAGACATACACCTTGAAGTCTAGCCATCCTGAAGCCACCATGGGAGAGACTATGTGAAGAGATAGTGTAAAGATGGAGAGCTATGCCTGAGGAGCCTCAGCCGCTAAGTCCAGGCACTAGACACGTGAGTGCAAAGAAGCCCTCAGCCTCAGGCATAGACTGACTGCAACATCATGTGAGAACCTAACCTAGAATTACTTAGCTAAGAAACTTCTAAGTTCCTGAACCACAGAAACCATGAGTGACAATAAATGATCTTTGTTGTTTCGAGCCATTAAGTCTTAGGGTTATTTGTCATGCAGCAACAGATAATTAATTTAAGTAATTACCTCACTGGGTTGTTGTGAGGATTAAATTAGATTATGCAGGTAAAGGGTTTAATATAATGCCTCAAACATAGTAAGCACAAAATAAATACTAGATGCTAATTTTGGATGAAGTTCTGAGCAAAACTGAGAAGGAAAGAGGACGAAAGATCAGATAAATCTGAATGCCAGGAAGAGTATATAAATTGGTAGTGGTCTGGCTGACGGCCAAGGATGGCCTGCCGATGGTGGAGGAGAAGTCTTTTTATGCATCTGGTGCAGGTGAGTAAGTGGGAGAGTTAGTTCCATTTCAAGGAGCCTGGCTAGATATTTCAGGCTTCCAATAGGTCAGTTATTACAAAAGGTCAATCCTTGTTCAGTAGGATAGCAATTGAAACTGATTTTGAAGGAAGAAATTTTTTGCCATTTTCACTTTTTTAGCACTTCCTACATATGATGCCCATGATTCACAGCTGATTTAAAAGATGTTGCATGTGCAGAGCGGCAGGATAGGTGCTGAATAAGCCATGAGCTCAGGGAACTATCACTCTTCCCTCTGGCTCTGATATCGTCCAGTGAACACGGTTTTATAAAGTGCTTGGGAGTTGGTAATTCTCATGTGAATATTGATAGAGCCTGAAGAAAAACACTGTATTGATTTTAAAAAGGGAGTAAAATACAAGACCAGAATCTTAATAAGGCCAATAGATGAACACTGCTTTCATTTCAGATTCCTCTAGTAAGAAAGGAAGTGAGAAACAAAAAAATCTACTAGCAATATAGAAAACCAAAAAAGAGCAAAATTTCATTCAGGCAACGAGCTCAAAGGAGGCAACTAAACTTTGTTCTAAGTAAAACATGGGATCCTCACAGGCAGGCACGTTAGAAAAGACCACTGATCAATTAACTAGGACCAAACACGAGAGCAAGTACATGAGTTCCCTAGGTATATATGAATTTCAAAAATAAAAAGATGTTCTCAAGTTGAACTATAATTCAAAGCTATTTTTGAAGTTTTCATGCTTGAAGATAATAGGCCACCATGATTGATAAGATGAAACAATGCTTTGAAATGCACCCTCTTCTCTTCTTTGAAACATACTTTGATAGTACATTGCTGGAAAAGATGCAATTGAAAGTCACAGAATTGGGGAAGAGATGAGTCACCACTTGATGTCATTTTGTTAGCCTGTGAGGTAGGTCACATTAAGTTCTATAAGCATCAACTTTTTTCCTCCCATATCTGCCTTGCCTTTGAACCTGTTCTTCTAAGTGCACTAGGCAGTGGCTTTCAAACTTTTTTTTTTTACATCATTCACAGGAATAATTACATTTTACCTTGTGACCCAGACTGTACACACATTTGCCATGCACATACATGTAACTGAAATTAAAGTTTTATGAAATGTTGCCTACTCTAACCATATACAATGTCCTCCGTTTTTTTCTATTCTGTTCTCTTCTATTTTATTTCCTTTATTTTTAATGCTGGTTTTGACTCAGTAAATGGATTTTGTAACCCACTAGCAGATAGCTGACCAACACTTCAGATACCACTGAACTAGGGGTATTGTCTGGTCCTTTTGAAGTTAATTTTGTTGTCTCCCCTATGAATTCCTCAAATTTCCAGTCATTAAATACATCTGATTTGAGATGTTGCCAGTCTGGAGATTTGTTTGGACTTCCATTTATTCATTCAACAATATTTAGTATGTCAAGTGTGACTTTCAGATGTCAAATGTGCCAGGCATATACAAATGAAGGATATGATGGAAAACAAAACAAACATAGCACTACTTTCAAGAATTTTAAGGTTAAAAAAAAGATAGAAATTTTTTTAAATAAGCTCATAAAAACAAAGTCAAAAAATTATAATTGCCATAAAGAAAACCAGCAAGATTCAGTGATAAAAAAGAATATAAATAATATGAGACTGACTTAGATGGAGTGGTCAAGGAAGGATTTTCTGCAAAGACGATACCTAAACCAAACTCTATGCTACACTATTAATTGCTCCCCAATAATTGGTCTCCTTTTTCACTTTAATGTGATCTTAACTAGGGACATGGTTCCCCAGCTAAATATTCTATTTCTCAGCTTCCTTGGCGGTTAAGTGCAGCTAAGTGACTAAATTCTGGTCGATGTGTTGTAAACAACAGCAATTTCTGCCATTTCTGGGTATTGTTTTTTTATTATTATTACTATTATTATTGTCATTATTATTATTATTGTCACTGTTATTGTAAGAACAGTTAACATGAGATCTACCCTCTTAAATTTTTCACTGCAACAGTACAATTGGACATGCACTCCCTTCATCTTTTTCCCCCGCCAACTAGTTGGGGGAGATACACATTGGGACTTGGACCCAGAAATTTAAGAATGGCTGAGCTGCTTACCAAACCTGGATCACTGTTAGTTCACAAACTGGCTCCTGTACACAGAGGGCAAGGAAAGACCACAGAAGGAGGCAGACCATTCCAGAATTTTTGGTAGCAGTTTTAATAGGCAAGGAAACTTACATATGAGGCTTGTCTTGGGTGGCTGCAAGATGAGTAGATCTTATTCACATCAGTCTGCCAGAATCTTAAAAGTTTATATCAAGGGCTTAACTGAGTTCAGTCACATATACCATCCAGAAAGTCTCAATAACACATTGCTTTCTCAAGACTGCATCCTTGAAAAGAGCTCCCACTGAGGAAACAATTGATAGAATATACATTTCAAAGACAGATGGGGCGGAGTGAGGAGCCTATGAGTGCCCATGCCCGGGGCCAGCTCACAGTTCAACTGGCAGTCACACCCTCTTGATGACCTCCTCCAACAATCACCAGTCTATCTTTGGGATCTCACACGGAAAAGAAAGAAACTTCCATGTCGCTAAGCCATAGTATTATAGATTCTTTTTGTAATGTCCCCAAAATAAAATAGTGCAAGAACTTAAAGATGAAAGGAACTAGCCATTTGAAGAGTGGGGTTATAGGCAGTGGTTGAGGGTGAAGGGCTGTTAAAGGAAGAGGGAACAGTATGCACAAAGCCACCAATGAAGGGAAGATTTTCTAGTGTTCCAGGGAACACTATGCCAAGAGTATAGTACGTGAATGAAGAACGGAACAAGACGAGATTGAAGGAGATGATGAAAACAAAGCTGACAACAATAGAGTTTTGAATAGAGATGATAATAATTTTGTTAAGGTGTATTGAGAGAACTCCATGATACCACGTATTAAACATCTTGAACATGTCTGGTATATACTAGACACTTGACTCATTAGTGTTTTCTCTTCCCTTTCTTTGGTTTGCTTTGAATCTCCAAGTAATCTGCTGCTTCCTCCCCTTTTAAAGACTTGGCAGGGAATTTCTATAGCAGTTCAAACTTTGTCTAAGGACTTGTTTATCTCTTGAACTGATTAAACGATTGACTTTCAAAGCTACATGGGACAGATACATGTAAGTCTTTGTCCTGGATAAAGGTCAATATTTTCCCTGATTCTATGTAAAGGACAGACTTGGAGAGATGTTATGAATTTTATTTGCACTAATTTTTGTCAGTAATCACATCATTGCTTTACTGACTATTTAGGACAATTAATGTCAATGCTCATTTCTGTTTTATTGTTAGGAAGGAAAATCAGTTCTACCCCAGTCGGCTCAAACCACAAACAGTATAATCCAATTTACTTTCACTTTCATAGCTTATTTCAGTTGTCTTTTATGCAAACCTGTCAGTAAATCAACTTTAATATTTAATACTTTAATATCTGCAAGCAGAAGGTTCTGCTTTTATTTTAATGTCAATATGTCCAGCTTATATAAGTCTTTAAAACGATTTGCAGCATATCCTACTGGCATGCAGAGATGAAAAAAAATTTAATAATAATAAAACAAAAGCTGTTTTCATTGATAGAAATTTCCAGCTGTTTTCATTGATAGAAATTTCCAGCTGTTTTTCTCAAAAACTGTCAAATGTAATGAAAAGGAGTATGAAGGATTTAAACACAAGATTGCCTAATTAGCTGGATTCATTTGAAATTATACCACCAGGTTTGTAGACATGAGGCAAAACAGGCTGCTATTTTCAACTAGGATGAAATTCTAAGAGCACTGTGATTTACCCGCTCTTACTTTTGGCAGGGGTTGTATGAGAACTAACTGCAGGGCCCTAATTTATCAGCATTCTAGAAAGATGTTTTCACATTTCCTTTTAACGTACTAACGAAAATCTATAGCAAGCACATTTAGATGCACTAATCAATTCTTTAGGGGTGACAAAATAAAAATTATTTAGGCAATTTGGATGGAACTTGACCCTTACCTTTAAATAATGACCATTATTCCACTAAACTTTAGGAAAAAACAACACAACACCCACTTTTCTCTGACAGACTGCTCAGCTGAGCCATCCACTCTAAAGGTCTAACACAGCTCATAAACTCCATGAATAGATACAGGAGGAAAAAGCAGGATGTAGCATTTCGGCTGACTGGACCATTGACTAAGCCTCAAATGTAACCTTGTCACCTGAGGAAAAATAAATGCAGCCTATTAAATTCTTCTTCAAAGTAACAGCAGATATATTTTTATGGAAATAACTACTAGTTGTCATATCCTGCCACTCAGAACCTTCCGGAAATGAATCATTCTATATAATTGAGCTTTCCTGATAAGCTTATATTTAACACATTTGATTTTGAACTTTATGATCTTTCTTAACTAGAATGTATAGAACCGAATTTACTCTTCCCTGATGATTCAAGGCCATCATTTTGAAAAACAATCATCCTGCCCTATTATGATACAAAGATATTCTTAAAGGCTATTGAGTTTGACTCCACACTAAGTAACACCAGATGACCCTGAGTTTTTATTTTTGAGTCATTGTACATTGTGATTTCTTTATGTCCCTTTATTTGCCAACTGGCCTTGCTTTGTTGCTCTCAGGAAGACAGTTCAAAGTGATTTTGGAGTCTGGAAAAATCCATTTGGAATCCTTGCTCTGTGCCTTAGTAGCAATAGAATTTCAAACAACTTTCTTACCTCTCTGGGCTTAAATTTTCTCATATAAAAACAGCGTATTCCATCAATGATATAAAAAATGAGGTGAATACTTAGACTAGTTCTTGCTATACAATGTATTTTCTCATTTTTATGTACAGCTTCCATTCAGAACTTTTTAGTAACATGAGGAAGCCAAGGTTATCTCCCTGAATATCACTATAATTTCAGCCAAAGGCATAGAAACGTGTTTTAGTTGGTCAAAGTAGTCTAACTGCATATAAAATTTAACTTAATTAATTTCTGAAATACAAGAATATGAGGGCCAGAGAAATTCTAAGCTTTCTTAAAGTCATACTATTAATGAGAGAATTTATAGGTACCAGCTTTTTCTCATGATTTGATTTCTGTACTTTTCATCTATGTCATGCTTAATTCATAGCTTCAACATACTCCAGGTTGTATGGGAAAGCCTGCATGTAGGGTCTGGATGTTGGCCCCACTCTTGATAAGCCAAGATAAAGGGATTGATTAGACACAAGATTAAATCCTGAGGGAAAGTTGGTACCTTCAAAATCAGATTCTTCTATCCTTTAAACTGAGTCTGTAGATCTGAGTTCTCATCCTGGTTATGCCATTTACTTTCTGGGCCATCTAGGGCTGGTTGATGAATTTCTCTGGACTTCAATTTCTTCATCAGTTACAAATGGCAGTTGAATTAGATAAAGGGTGCTTCCCAGCTCTGGCCTCCTTTAATTTTACCGCAATGATCCACATTCTAGAGTCGCCTAAATGCCCATACCAGTTTCCTTAATGCCTAGCTTAGTCTCTAACAGTGTCACCCAGTGAATTTTAATAATTGAACATGAAATTTGCGCTCAGCACTTCTTTGTCTAATGTCTTCAGATTACAGTTGGAAAGAGAATGCAGAAGATAGTGTCATATTATTGGTCTGGTTATTTATGCTGAAAAAGTTGTTAGGTATGATCATGTGTTACAAAGTGCCTACCTTTGGACATATCAAGAAGCTTAATATCTGAAACAATCAAGATCTAGGACAATTCCATTTGTAAAGCGTTAATTAACTCCTCATTTAGCATTTGGTGTAACTCTGAAATGTTCACATACTATGATTAATGAGAGAAGTGATTGGTATATTTTGTTTGATGGTTATCAAGTATGTTTGCCCACATCAATGTTCACGCATTTCATTTTTTAAAGATGGGAGTGTTTGGGCAGCAATAGTTAGCATGTCTTTGAAAATGAAGACACATACACAGCCATAATTTGCTGGGTTTGTGTCTACCAAGGGCATGACTAACAACTATTTTAAACAGGTTCTCCTTAATAGAAATGTAAATCACAAAATAAATGACAATATATTTGATATCTGGCTCTACCCAGCTAGGAAATAAACAGACTATGTAGAAACAATCAATATGTTAAAAAAAATTTAAAGAAATTCTATTAAGCATGAAGTAGTAATTTTATCTGCATTGTCACCTCTTTGAAAATATGCCCATGGGTTGTAGAACATCGGCCACTATATTTCTTCCTCCTTTTTGAAGTTATATTTTTACAACTTTGTAAGAGGAGGGAGAGACCGGAAAGACAGCAATCCATTTGCTCTTTCTTGGACAGCTGATTTCATTCTATTCATGTAGTTTTTGTGTTTAACCATTTTGGTTGATATCAGAGGATATCTAATTTATAAAAGAAAGTTTTTTGGATTATATATGATCAGTGTAAGGAAAATTCTTTTTTATTGCATTTAAGAATCCAGTAATTAGGATCCATTTTTCAAAATATCGCTTCAGCATCAACAAACATAAATTAAGAGACTCGGGTTGGAATGCCTAGCCTTACCTGATGTTAAATCCCAGGTCGTACCACTTACGTGCTGATTGACATGAGGCAAGTTGCTCACATTTCACATGTTTTGGTTTTTCCATGTGTAAAATAGGGATGATAATAATAGTGCATACCTCACAGGATTGTTGAGGGGATTAAATACAAAAACATGTATAGCAAGATTAGAAAAGTGCCTTGCATATTATATTGCTAAATAAATGTTAATTATAATTGTTGCTGATGTTATCATTGTCAATGTTTTTGAGGAACTTTTGTTTGCATAACCTGGTTCTCTACTTAATACAAGCAATACAGCATGGTGGTTAAGAGTATATTCTCTCCATCTGAACATCTTGGGTTCAAATCTTAACTTGGTCACTTATCGGTTGTGTGAAGGTGGTGAAGATTTTTAACCATTCTGTATTTCAGTTTCCCCATCAGCCAAATGTGGATGATAATAATAGCTTTACTTCCTAGCGCTATTGTAAGGATCGAATCGATTTGTGTTTCGTATATAGAAAACTCTCAGTAGTGTTAGCTATTATAATTAATATTATTGTTAGTGATAGCATAAGAAAAGTACATAAACATTTGTCCCGGAACTTTGTGGATTTTACTAGACAGTCTCAATATAAAAATTCTGTCCCATTATTCTCTTAGATGCCATGCTAGCTGTCATGATTCCTGATCAAAAAAATATGAGTACTGCTCTTCTAGTTCTTGTCCACTGGGAAACAGAGACTTTCTTACAGTCACACTGTAATTGGGCTGGGTGGCAAAGGTCACATGAGAACTCTCTAAGAAAGAGTCCATTGATAAACCTGCTGGACCTCCTTGCCAGATGAAAATCAAGTTTGTCACTGAAAGGCCAAGAAAAAGTTATTTTTCCTCTCTCTGAATTTATGCTGTCCCCAATTTCACTTCTCAGGGCTACCAATATCAACTTTTCAAAATCTCCTTGGAATAGGAAATCTACCAAAGCTCTGGTGAAAAAAATGACTAACGGTTAACTTTGCATCCCCAAGAGAAAGAGATTGTCTATTCATTAGGCTAATGAGAAACTGTAACAAGTTCAGTGATCAGTTATATCATCTGACATAGGGCACATTTTGCCTATAATAGGCCACAGGGTAACAGGCCCTCAGATCCAGAAAGAGATTAACAGACAGAATTGGGGGCTCATATTTCTTGACAAACATCAGAGCGGCTGATGAATCTCAAGGTCTCACGTGGGTTTTGGGAGTGATTTGTTGTGAAGATAAAAATGTATCTGCTGCGTCTGGAGAAGAGGGTGATAAATAAACTAATTAACCTACCTTTACTTCTAATTTTGACTAAAGGCAAGTTTAACTAGCACAATTAGATTGTTTGGGTTCTACATTTTCTCAGAGGATTGTTGGGACTGAGAAATTTCTGATAGCTAAGAGCAATGTTTATTGCATCCTCTTGACCTCACCTGCTGCTGTGGAAGGTTAGTCGTTAAATGTAGGCATTTGACATTTCTCTTGACCACACAGAGCTCTTAAGCTGCTCTGTTGGTTCACATCCAGAGAACGCTTCCTGACCTGCCCATTTTTTCTGAGACGAGCACTTGGCAGCAGGTCCTCAACACTGTCATCCCAGGGTCCACAGCAAAGTTAGTGGACCTGACTTCATCTAATCCATGCACACCCTTTGTGTCTGTCTGCCCTATTTTTCTAAGCACACAATTGGAATTTAAAGTCCTAAAACAAGATCATAAAATTAAATTCATTCTGGTAACATTTATTGAGCTCCTTCTGTGTGCAAAGCACTTTGTATAATGGAAAGCAAAGTGTAGTGCTTGCCATTGAGTGAATCAAGACTATGACAAAAATCTTGTATAGAGAAGCTATTAATATCTGTAGTCCCGAGATGAGTTGTTAAGCAATGGTTGCCTAAGGACCAGAGAGGCTCGGAGAACTTCCGCAAGCTGCTCAACTTCAAATCCTGGTTCCATCACTTACTAGGGGTGTGACCATGAAGAAGTTACTTAATCTCTCTGATCTGCAGCTTCACTGACTTAAGCCTAGGGATAACATTATAATCTAGCTCACAGGGTTACTGTGAGAATTGATTGCACTAATTAATGAAAAGCACTTAGCACATATCATTATTATTGTCAATGTTATTGTTAATTGACTAAAAGCAAGGCAGATCTGATTATTCTAACCCAATAATCGGCATGGATCAACCACAGAACTTCAGTGTGTTTTAGCTTTCTCATCAGTCTGACGGACGAAGGATATTCGCCAACTCTTTCTCAATTTGTTTCTCGCCCTTGTAATAACATTGGGGTTTTGAAAAAACTGACCCGTATTTGAAATGAAAAGTGCTGTTTGCATGGTTTCCTCAGGAAGGAAACCCAGCAAATTAGCTAAATTCATATTGCTGAGTACCCTAAACCGCATGCTTGTCAAACCCTCCCTGGTGACTTGAGAGATAGCGGTAAGATCAGTACTTAGGGGAACTTGGAATGTGTTTTTCATTAACCTGCTCATTACATTTGATTAGCAAGCCAACATTGTGTTTCCCCATTATTAATGGTTGGCTAAGGAAATGTGGCGGCTTTGAAAGTCGCCTTTTATTGTATACTCTTAACGTCATGCAGAGACTGATGAGAAAGAAAGCAATAGCAAGCAGTAGCAGTCTACCCAGGCTGCGAGCTTAATCACAGACAAAGAGCCATTTAGTTTTTGCTAAATTTGAATGAAGTCAAGCCCCTATATGTACAGAAACCACATGTCCCAGATTGTCCATAACATTCTTGATTTCAAATATTCTGTCCCATTGTTCCCATGAGGTCGTTCATATTTGTCAGATAACAGAACTTATTTTCAGTTCAGAAAATATGGCAACTCTATTCCTATATTTCCTAATACACACAGAGAAACAGCCTGTCCTGTTTCATCTGCAGCCTTGAACACCAGTAATTTTCATTCATTGCTATACAGTTGATGTAAAAAAAAAAAACCCACAAAGATTGAAATGTTAAAGCCTGACCAAGCATGGATATGGCAATGGAGCAGAAAGCTTTGTTGCTGTGACCTTTGGAACAGATTAAATGCATTTTCCAAAAGCTTTCTACAGTATCTAGTGAGAGAGAAAAATCAAAAAGATGCAAGCCCTATGCAAGGGATTCTGTGAAGTGGCCATTTTTTGGTTCTCTTCTTGTGAACTGACTGGAGGCGAGAAAGTGACCCTTTGATTTCCCGTCAGTAAGCCAGGGTTTCAAAGCTTCTGTCTTCTCCTGGATACAAGGTCAGTGATGACACCAAAGAACTCAATCAGATGTAGCAATTAGTAGAGTGTCAACCTTCGGATGAGTCATCAGAGGGCTGCTTCTTTAAAGCCACCTTGAGGTCATTTTCTGCTGCAGTGGAGAACCTGGCCACAACCCCGGCCAGCCCGGCATCCCGTGCACACTGACTCCAAAGGCCTTGGTTCGTCTAACACCAAACCAGTGAGAGCTATTACTTAGAGCTGAGGAGCCACATTTGCTCTTAAAGGACAGAGAGCTGCCTGTCATTTGAACAGACAGGGTATGCCAAGTTATAATCTATTTGGATATGAAAAGACAGAAAAATGTCATTATTTTCTGAAGTCAGTGATTTTTGCAACTCTGATTAGGCTTCTCTGACCCACCAGTCCTCGACTTTAGATGATCACAAATGCTCACGTCTGTTCCAAACTGCACTATTCATTCACAGAAAATGAAGCTGTTCAATTTCATCAACTTTTTTTCCCCCTTTTTGGGAGACAGTAGGAAAAAAAGGCCCAATTTAGAATGGCAGACATATGTTTCTGAGCATGTTAGAGCATATTTAAATATCTTTAAAAGTGGGACATCACTGCTTAAGAAATCTCCCAAAAATGGAATAAGAAGTTTAGTGTTCAGGAAACTTCTGTCTGCTGAGAAAATGAGGAATTGATGGTATTTGTGATAAACGTTTTTTTTTTAATTGTATAATAAAAAGTTTCATTTTTTTAAAAAGTGATTCAAATGCTAAGGAAGGTTAAAAGGAAATCAGTGAAGATTTTTAAGTTTACTCAAGCTATTTCCAGTTTTGCTTTGTGTAATCACTAATTAAAGAGCGGTAATCCATTTTCCTATATTTGGGTTTGGAGCAAAGGGGAAAGTCAGAATTCATGTTAACTTGGAGGAAATCATTTGTGGAATACTCAAAGGAGGAACCTTGAAGAGCTGGTTAGAATTTCTGTGGAGACTACTAAATAAATCGTAAGCAAACTAGGTTGTTAATTCCTTTAAAAATTCTGTGTCTGTTTTATTTTACTGAGTTTTATCCCCCAGATCATTCCACTTAGGAATTAATAGTATGGCTTACCTACCATTCCTGCTAATGTATCTGATGGTTTTTCCACGTCCCAGGCTATTTGACGAAGTCCGTTTCTAACCTGTTGAAACGTGAAAGAGCCTTCCTAGACTAATAACTAAGCTCCATTTACTATTGGCTCTATTCTGATCTTGAATTTGAATTCCTGCAACTAGACTCTTGTCTCCTTTTTTCTGTGCCTGAGCTATGATTCCTTATCTTAAGCTTAGACCCTTGTTTTTCTAACCTGGGGTTCAGTCCTGCTTTTACCAATGCAGGGTTGAATAATGCACCAAACAAAAGATATGTCCGAGTCCTAACCCTCCATACCTGTGAAAGTGACCTTATTTGGAATTGGTGACTTTGTAGATTTCTTTAAGGATCTCGAGATGAGATATCCTGGATTTACAGTGGGCCCTAAATCCAATAACCGGTATCCTTATAAGAGAAAGGAGAGGGAGATTTTAAACACGCAGAGACACAGGAGAAATACAGAGAGAAAGGCTGTGTAAAGAGAGAGGCAGAGATTGGAGCGATGCATCTACAAGCCAAGGAACGTCAAAGATGGCCAGCAGCCAGAAGCTAGGAGAGAGACATGGAGCACATTCTTCCCTGGAGCCTCCAAAAGGAACCAATCCTGCTAACGCCTTAATTTCAGACTTCTGGCTTCCACAGCCCTGAAAGTATAAATTTCTGTTGTTTTAAGCTACCATCTTTATGGTAATTTGTTAAGGTAGCCCTAGGAAATTAACATAACCAATCACTGTGAGGACTGAAGTCTTCCCAGGAACTATTCCCTTTGTAATTGGGACATGGTACCTTATGCCAAAAGCTGCCTAATATTAACCACAATGTACATGTGTCTTTTCATATTTTCTGCTCACACACTTGCCCAGCTGTTAGCTCATTCTGGACCTCATTGACATCCACATACCCTCTGGGCATCGTTCTGCCAGACAGCCAAGATTCCTACTGGGCGTGTTGCCCAATGGCTCAGTCCCACCGAGGGGGCAGTTTTGCTTCGAGGAAGAAAATACAACCTAACTATTATATCTGAAATAAAGGATATGATTAGCTTATCTTATGATATTTGTCCATCACCAGTCTGGCCAGTCATGCCCAGAAGGATAGGATCAAATGAATGACTGCTCATTCAGCAGAATCTATAGGAGCAGAAATTTCAGAAGAAAGTATGGGGAAGAAAAAGGAACTGTTAGCAGAGCAAACAATGGATATCTCTACTACCTTCATCCTAGTAGGTGTGTTGGCGCCTGACTAACTTATTCTTCTCAATGATCAAGTCCTCATTAGGAAAATTATTTCTGCACTAGTCCTGAAATATGTTTCATTTGTTTGGCCTGAAATGACCACAGCCCACTGCCAATTTCCTCTGTCATCATGGAGCTTACAGTCTAGAGGGAACGACATTCATTAAATATGTAGTTACATATTTAATTTCAAAAAGGAAAGTTCCTAGGCCAGCCCTGGGGGCCTAGTGGTTAAGTTTGGCACACTCTGCTTCAGCAGCCTAGGTTTGGTTCCCAGGCACAGACACACTCGACTTGTCTATCAGTGGCCATGCTGTGTGGCAGCTCACATACAAAAAGAGGAAGACTGGCAGTGGATGTTAGCTCAGAGCAAATCTTCCTCAGCCAAACAAAAAAGTACTTATAAAAAAAGGAAAGTTCAGGGGCCAGCCCAGTGGCATGGTGATTAAATTCATGTGGTCCACTTTCGTGGCCTGGAGTTCACAGGTTTGGATCCCGGGCACAGACCTACACACCACTCAGCAAGGCATGCTGTGGTGGCATCCCACATATACAATTGAGGGAGACTGGCACAGATGTTAGCTCAGGGACAATCTTCCTCAAGCAAAAAGAGGAAGATTGGCAACAAATGTTAGCTCAGAGTCAATCATCCTCACCAAAAAAAGAAAAAAAAAGGAAAGTTCAAAGTATAATGGAGGCATACAACAGGACAAAGCTAACTTAGAGTCAGAACGTGCCAAACCCAGAGGCAAGAAAGAATATAACATGCTTGAAGAAGTGAAAGAAGACCAACATTTCTGGTCTTCCTATGAGGCTAAACTATCCCTGGAGTGAAGGCTCCACTAGACTTGTCTTTAAAAAGCTCAAAATAAGCCTGAAAGGGTCAAACTGGACCATAAGTAACTAACCTAACAGAACAAAACCAAGTCAAAAACTCTTTAAAGGAAAACAACAAGATCTAGACACTCAACAATGTAAAATTCACAATCTCCAGCATCCAATCAAAAAGTACAGATACTGGAAAATATAACACACAACTAGGAGAAAAATCAGTCAATAGAAACAGACTCAAAAATAATAAAGACAATGGAATTGGCAGACAAGGATCCTAAAACAGCTGTTAGAAATGTGTTCAAGTATTTAAAGAAAAAACATGAACAGAGTAAGGAAGAAATGGAAGATACTTTTAGAAGAACCAAATGGAACATCTAGAGAAATGAAAACTCTAGTGGATGAAAGAAGATTTATGTGGTAGGACCACTGATCACGTGGGGAAGAGTTGGGCAGTATGTGGCTGGAGGGTCATACAGGGAAATTCAGGAAGAACTTGACAGCTATTGTACGATTTGGAACTTTACCTTAAGGATTTGGGGAAGTCACGGATATTAAGCAAAAAAAAAAAAAAAGGGTGGGGGGGACCACTATTGTGGTGAGTTGAAAACACAGTTCCCTCTAAATTGGCTTTTCACCAACCTAGACAGAAAAGAAAACGGGAGCTCTTTCTGCTTCCTAGTTAGAAGTCAACAAACTGGTTCCATGTAGGAGGCTGAAGCTCTTAGAGTTCGCTAACCACTGGCACTTCCACAGTGCCTTGGGGTGGGAACTAGGAGGCACTCCCATCGCTTACTTTTATCCAACATTTATTGAGTGTCTGATATAAGCCAGGCATTATTCTTCAATAGGAATAGAGCTTTTAACAAAAATGTCTAAGGACTCTATCCTCCTGCGTTTCTACTTATAAAAGGGAAGAGGATGTTCACAGCCATTTCCTTGGTAAGAATTGACTCAGTAGAGGATAGCGTTTCTAGCCCAAGGTACAACAGCTTGTAGAACCTGTGAAGTGATGGAGCTCCATTTACTGGCTTGAATATTTAGAAAACTGGTTGGTTGCATTTGAATAAAATTTAAAATTAGTGCTATCTTCTGAACTTGATAAACCATAAAGCCAAGTCTAAGTCACCAATTAGGTGGTTCAATTTTTTAAATGAACAAAAGATCAGATGGATTTCAGCTTTATTCAAGCCAATTAAATTTTACCCAAACAAATGAAGCGTCATTCTTAATGGATCTTTCCTTCACCTTAGGCTTTTAGGTAACAGACAGTCCCTTTTGTTTGAAGGTATTGATGCTGACAATATTAAGTGACTGTAAGAATGTTGTGGATAGCTCATGGTGGAGGGGGGACTAGAAGTTAAAAATTTATATATTTCATTTGTAGATTTCTTGAATAAGACAAGTTAAGATTAGGTACAAGTTTAGCTATCAGATAAAGGAAACTATTTTGAAAACTTGTCTGCCTGTGAATCTTTTGTTTTAAAAGCATCCTCGTTTATAGTCTCATCTGATCAATCTCAATAAAGAGTTTGCAAAGTTATTCAAATTACATAAATTCTTTCCAAACCCTTCAAATTCGTGACAGCATCTTAGAAGAGGAAGACTTATCCAATTTTTAATTATTCAGGCTAATGGCCTGCAGTGTGTGAAGTGTGATGCAGCACCCAGGCCAAGTTCAATGAGACCAGGCTGGGTGTCAAGTGCCAGACATCGTGACTGAAAACCTCACTGGGATAAAGACAGGAGCTGAGGCTCCAATGACCATCATGAGCAAACCCATTCCTTATTCCCTAGGCAGACATTGATTACTGCTCTGTCGGTAAAAAAGAATGATCTCTGAAATAACTCTTGTGATCTATTTTAATACCCTTTTCTTACAAAACTCCAAATCTCCTATGATATTTTGCTATAGACTTTGTCTACCAGGGAACCTCAAAATACTTCAGAACTGAAATGGGCAACGAAGTTTGAGTTGATGACCTGTAGGAATAAACTAATCAAGGAATAAACTATTATAAATAATTGGAAGCCACCCCCATTGTATCGCTCTATTCATGGTTGATCATAATTTACTCTAATTTTGCTGCCTAATCTGCCTAGATCACGGCAGGGAAAATATCTAGAAACGCATCAAGCTCCAGAGCTTGATAAATAAATTGATGGCTACGTAAGTTCATTTATCATCCTTAAAATTCAACCACAACTAATTCAGCAGAAAGTTATTGGATCCCTCAGTGTGCCAGGCCCTGTGGTAAGCACTGATTCTATAGAGTACTGTCCCAAGGGAATTCACAGTTAATGGAGAAACAGTCAAGTAAGCTGAAAACTACAAAGCAACAGCATAGGTGTGCTTTCATGGAGATAATAAAGGGCATAATGGGAGCACATATGAATAACTTCTACCTCAAGATAAAATGACCTCTGAGCTTCAATTTGAAAGTTACGTGGGATGTAGAAGAAAGTGTTCCAGGCAGGGGGATACTATGTATAAAAGCACAGAATCTTGTGAGTTGATGGCACATATATTGATATATAAACGGTTCAGCTCGCAAAGGAGTAGGGCTCAAAGGACAAGAGGCATGGGTTGAGGCTGGAGATATACACAAAGGGAAGCCCTAAAGGGGGTTTTCTATGTATAGAATGACTTGGTAGTCTAAGCAGCTCTTGCAATCCCATAGTCAAAGTACTTGACACACGTCTAATTCAGAAGTAGGGACTAGACTGTCATACAGAAAAAAAAAAAAAAGGCAAAGGCATAGCTAATATCTAATTCACACAAAAGGTGCACTGTTAGAAGTATGAGTGAAAGAACCCACATCCTATCTTGGGAATGCTCCCCATCTTCCACCAAGAAAACCCTAAGATGGGCTGGTCATCTTATCACAAAATCATCTAGAGTCTTAATATGCAAAGTTTGCCCGCAGACAAACAGCATCTGTCACCACCTGGGAGCTTTTTAGAAATGCAGAACCTCAGGCCCCAGTTGAAACCTAGTTAATCAGAATTTTCAGTTTAACAAGATCCCAAGGTGATTCTTGTGCACAGCAGAATTGGTGAAGCAGTGATCTACCGCAGATCTCTCGACCCTGGAGGCACATTTGAACACCTAAAACTACCAAGGCAAGGCTCCCCCTCACAGAGATTCCAGTTTAATGGATCAAATGCATCACCAGTATTTCTTAACTTGTATGACTGGGCAGATGACATTTCCAGGCATTAGACAGAAAATAAAGGAGAAACAGACACCATCTGAAGAGTTTCATTTTGACACATTAGTTTGTGATGCTTGTGGGGCATACAAAAAGCTATTGTTAAATAAATAAACGGATAGACATATGGGTGAATAAATGAGATATTTATGTGAAAAATTTCAGTACTCAACTGTACAACTTCAGTAAACAACTGTACAGGGCTGAAATGTAAGAGAGAGTTCTTGGATAAAGACAAAGATTTGTAGACATTTTGTAGTCATCAGGTGTAGAGGTGATCATTGAAGGCATGGGAATAGATAAGAATGTGACTAGAATGAGAAAAGTAAAGATCAATAATAGAATATCTTGCATCAACTTTTAAAGGATAGGCCAAGTAAGTTAAGCTCAATAATGAGATTAACTTAAGGCATCCAGAGAAGAAATCAAATGAAAAGGGAAACATACATGCCAAGGGAAGAGACAGCTTCAAAAGACATATACATAGTGTCAAATACTTCAGCAACATCAGTAGTACAAGAATTCAATAGGGCCCATTGGCTTTACCACCTAAGAGTTCATGTATGACCTTCACAAGAGGATGAATGAGAGGAAAGCCAGGTTGTAATTCACTGAGGCATAAATGGAAAAACGAGGCAATAGAAATACATAGTTTCCATTTCTCTTTCAAAATGCTTGGCAGAAATTTTTAAATATGGTGATAGCTAGAAGAAGGTGTAGAATTTAAAGCCCTAAGCTGCATTTAGGAACCCCATAAACTTTTCAGAGGCTAGAGTGTAGGATCCACTAATTGCAGTGTTTCTAGAGTAAACACATGCCTCATAAGCATATGTATTTTTCATTATAAATATTTATGCATGTAGTATAGTGTTGGGGAACAAAATTACCTATCCAGACGTGTTAGACATTGGTGCTATGTAGATACAACCATCATAATATTCGACACCAGAGATTAGTGCAATTACATGGTTCCACATTTTTAGGTTTCTCTTAAATCGGGTTGGCCAATTAAATATTTAATGACACTCAGATGGTACCTCTGTATGAGCACTGTGGTTTGATCACAGCTTTTTACTACTCACAGCTGTGGGACTTGGAAAACTATTCTTTTGGTACAGCCTACTCTATCTTAGTGGGAAAAAAAGACAAAGAAGGTGAAAAGCAATGAGAAATTGATTTAAAATCCCTGACTTTAAATGTTTTGTTCTAATTAGTGAGGTGAATTTATGTTAATTTTATTTTTTATTAATTAGTCTTATATAAATCACTTGATTTAAAATGGTGCAATAATCCTATAAGGTAGGTAGACAGGCATTATCACCAAACTCTTATGAATTTGGAAACTGAAAAGTGGGAATGACAAGGTCTGGAACACAGGTAACAACTTGAAGAATACCGTAAAGTTGTTGCTTCCTTTTAAAATAAGATCAAACATGCATACCTTCAAACTCTCAGAATTGGCTCAACACTCCATAAGATAGTGTATATTAATGCACTATAAAATCTAAAATGTTATCTGAATTTAAGTCGCAGCATTATTGTTATATTTTCAGAACCAAGGTCAGTACCTTACACACACTCTAAAACAGCACTCTAGGAATTAAATAGAAAGGATATATCTATGAAGAAAGCACCCTGTGGTATTTTGTAATGAGGTCCATTGCAAAGGATCACAGATATGTCCTAAGGTTAGATTTCCCTCGATAGTCGTTATACCTAAATTTTTTTTTCATTGTGAATAAACTTGGAGTAACTCCTTGGTCCTCAGTTGCCTAGGCGAAGTGTCTTCCTAGATCAGGTTGGTTGGGACAACCTTGCCTGGAAAAGACCTTTAAATCTCTGAATAGACAATACCTCCACCTGCAGACAGGATTAAACAATTTTCTGGATAGTTGTTTTTGGGTCAAAGAACCTTAGCAAATCGTGCCCAGATCCAGATTCAAACCTTAGTCACCAACACTCACCAGATTCTTTTTGTGATGAAGGTATCCATTTTTCAAAAGTTTATTGAGATGCTACTATGTTACCCCTTTTTCTGAGAGTCAGGAGGCTGAGACCACTTATCCTCCATCAGACTCCTGAGTCCCAAAGCACTGAACTGGTTCCAGAAGACTTGGCTCCATGGGCATAAGAACCGTGAGCCATCACAAAAGGGAGCTATGGCAGAATCTCCCTTGTCTCGGCCACATTCTTTTGGACCACTTTAAAAATGACACCTGAGTTTCATTTAGAATCTTAACAAAAACTAATTCTACTAAGTCTCGCCTGTCATCAAAAATTACTACCTCTACACGCTGCTTCCTTTTCTCTTCTACTATTCCACTTCTTCCCAGACTTAATGAAATGTACCAGATGGAACTCCACGCCAAATAAATCTCAAGTGTGTATGTGTGACAAGGTTTAAGAGCTTGGACTTCCAAGTCAGATAGAACTGGCTTTAAACCCAGACCCTACTACTTGCTAACTCTGTGATCTTGGGCAAGTTCTTTAATCTCCCTGAGTCTCAGTTTCCCCATCTGAAAAAACAAAGGTAAAATCGACTTCTCAATTTTTTGGTGAGAATTAAATGATACAATGCACATAGGTCGCCTAGCACTGTGCCCAGCATATACGGCCTCAGAGTCCTTTTATACCTGTTGTGTGAGTTTGTATCAGTAGCCTCACAAACCCTCACTGTACCTCAGTTTTAGCTGTTTTGGAGGCTGACTACCAATTTTTGAAGTGTTGCCCCAAGGTTCCTAAAATGAATGTTGTGCCTGACCCATAGGTTGTATTTTAAATTGGACCACATCTGAGATCTACATGTTTTCACAAGAGGAAATAATAGGCAGCCAGAAACTTAACTTTGATTCCTTTGTATTCTCATAAACTAACTGGCTTTGGCTATTGCAGGGTTCCCCTTCAGACCAATTCAGCATCCCTGTAGCATCCCATCATGCATCTCTATATCATAGCACAACGTTTAAAAGCACAGACACTAAAGCCAGACTGCGTGGGCTGAAACGCCACCTCTGCCTTTAACTGTCTGTGCAACCTTGAACAAGTTACTTGACCTCTCTGTGCCTCAATTTCTCCAATTGTAATATGGATGATAGTAATACTCCCTACTTCACAGCGTTTTTGTGAGACTAAAATGGGTTAGTATGTGTAAAGTACTTAGAACAGTACCTGGCACATAGTAAGCATTTTACATCTGTGTGTTCACTTTTACTAACTACTTATAAAGAAGGACATAATTAATTAATTCTACAAACATTTGCTAATTGGTGATTATGTGCCAACACTATACTCGAGGCTAAAAAATGTTTCAGGTCCTGACCATAAGGAGCTTGTAATAAAAAAGACTGTTATAGACATACATAATTTTACATATACACACACACATATATACACACATTATATATACATAGCACATACATATAAATATGCAATATATCATATATACATGCACATATATATATACATATAGCACATATTTTAGGCTATAACAATGTCTGACATTTTGTAATCTAAGATTTGACTTTTTTTTTTGCCTCTTTAACCAATAATAAATGTGGATTTATACCTGGACTCAGCACTTGGACCAGCCTTCTGTAGGATGGATGCCAAGAAGAGTACCAACTGCAAGCATCTGCCATGGCTTGTTACAGAGGTCCCCGCATCAAATCTCATTCTTTACTAATTGAAACATTGTCTGAAAGCCGACAGTTACTGAAACTGAAAAACTTAAATCAATTCCTAAATCTGTGAATGGACACATGGAGAAGTCCCCTCAATGTGAGTGAACAAGGGATGAAATTATGGCTAATTTGGCTGGGATTCTTCAAACGATTTCTAGTGTATAGAGTATGATGGAAATGATATTTTAACCTGGATCTATTTTCTGGAGACTGAATAACAAATTCATGGACAAAGTTGGTGTTACACCATTTGTGAGATGGGCGAAAATTCTCTTCGCAAGGCACCTGCCATGCCACTTGCAGATGGCTAAACTTCCCACCCCTCACAGGCGACAGTGCCTTCCACTTTCTCTTGTAATGAATCCTGACCTCAGTTACCCGGCCTTGCGGCTCAGGTTGTTCTACACTGCAAGGTGAAGTCTTTCAAAGACCGAGAGCCACAGCTGCCTCCTAAGTCATCGCCTATGGAACAGCTGGTTCTCAATACCCCCGCGCAACTCCAGACTGTGGGAACTAGCAGCTTAATTTACCTGCTTCCAATGCGGCCCCCAGGCCGCATCACCTGATCCTCTGCTCCCTATGATTCCTGATCCCCTGGCTGCGTCTCTGGGCTTGTCCTGGTTTCAGCCCATTGACAGAAGTGGGTTCCTGCTGCCCAGTGACAGCCCCGCTGCCTCGTGACCACCCTGCTGCCTCCTGAATCAAAGGCAGCTTCTGTCAACCCCTGCAGCCCGTCTGTCTCTCCTATGATTCTCTGTTCTTTCTTGTCAACAAGTGTTATCACAGTGGCCAAACACTGAACTCTGCCCTAGGCCGTGAACTCCTTCCTTGAATTTTCCTCTTTGTTGCTGAGTTGAAAGGATCATGTAAGTGAATCCACATAAAGAAGTAAGCAAATGTGAAATATTTCCCATCAGAGATAATCCTTTCTAGGACTGGCCACAGGTTATGGGGACGATAATTATCTGGATATAATCATTAGTCTTTAATGAGCATCTATTATGTGTAAAGCACTTGTTTTATTTATTTCATTTTATCTGCAAGTTACCCTAAAATTAGGGATCTTTACCCCCAATTTAAAGAGGAGGAAATCGAGGTTCCAAGAATTTTTTTAACAGCACAATATCACACAAAGACCCTGCTCTTTCTGCATCCCTGGCTGAGGGAGCTTTCTTTTTGCTCCTCAATCACACCAACGTCAGTGGCTTACAGCTTACCGCATGGGCAAGGCTGACCCTATAAGCAACTGTAATGAGCCAGCACAGATATAGTTTCACTCCTAAGAGGGAAATTTCTGATCTATGAAACCAGCCTGCAAAAGAGTCAGCAGCCTGAGTCGTCCCAAATTTCATACAATTTATAAAGGGGAAGGAAGAAAAGCCAATTACAGAGCCAAATATAAAATGACCCACGGAGCTGCACCACCGAAGCTGCTCTTGCTTTGCTGTCTGTGGTGACCTTCAAATGGGCAGACAGGCCGCTCCTTGACAATAGAATCTTTCCAAGTTAATTGATTTGACAAAATAGCAACAAATTAACCACTCACTTGTTACCTTTTTTTTTTTAATTCCAACAAATAACCAAAGATATGTGCCCCTCTGCCATCCCAGTTTAACTTATTAAGCAGGCAGCAGGAATTCAAATCAGCAAAGACATGGCATAATACAAGTGGCATCAAATTTAGCAACTAATTTGAGTATTAATGAAGACTGTTTTCCTTTACTTGCCTGCTTTGCATCTTGCTATAGTCTGGCAAATGGTGCCTCTTTTTGTTTTGGACTCACAAACATAGAGTTCTCTGCTAAGAAAAGATTTTCCATCTCTGTAGACACGTGCCAGATAGCTTCTCTGAAATAAGCTATTCCCAAATAATCGTTTAAGTTCTCGCATCATTAGTTGAATACTAATAACATTGTTAGTTAGAACAATGCACCATTAGTTGAATAACTAATAACTTCAACAAAACAAGAGGTAACTTTGGAAGAGCAATTAAAAAACTCTTTAATTCTAGAAAACGAGTTAATATTTCTAGTTTTCTCTCAAAACAGGTTTTAGTAACGCGCTTTTTATGCATGATCAGGGGATGGTTATAAACATACACCCATAAAATGTCAATCCAGATATTGTCCCTTAGTTTGGTACTAGCGCTATGCATGTCCACATTTGAGAGTTTGGAGAAGCAGAATTGCTGAGCATTTAATCTCCATTTAGTCATTCAGCATGTAATATCACATTGTAAATGTGATACTACATATAAAGACTTACATCCTTCACGATGCCTTCCCAGCTTAATTCTTTCTAGCTCTGATAATCGCGTAATTCATTATTCTCAATATTCTTTATCTTTTCATTAAATAGATTCTTTCCTTTGTCCCATCAATGTAAGTAGTGTTTAGCAGTGGGCACTGCAGCTAGGAGTTACTTCTAATTGCGTGAATGCTATTTGGCTATATTTCGGCTGTTACAAGGTAGGGTATTGTGTTAGGGTTTTCTAGAGAAAGAGAACCAATAGGAAATATATATATATTTCAGTAGAGCTTCCAGACTAAGACAGACTAGGAAGAAGGACCTGGCCAACCATTTGCAAAAAAATTCGTCATGAAAACCCCGTGAGTAGCAGTGGAGCATTGTCCGACAGAGCGCCAGAAGGTGAGAGGATGACGCAAAAGGCTGGGCAGGGTTTTGCTCTGTTGTACACAGGAGCATTAGGAGTCAGAATCTGATTGACAGCACTAACAACAACAACTATAGATATATACATATTTAAATTTCAATATATATTTATCCAATGTGTTCAACATTTCATACTTCCCAATGATCCAATATAAATAAGCAAATGATTTTAAAATTGTTCCTGAGATCTTACATTTTTATTTTAATATTAACACACTACAGCTTATCTAACATTATTCTGCAAACTTCTCGTTTTCATAAGCATGTTTTGAGTCCTAGATATTGTTTTATGGATATTATTGACAAACTTTATTATGAAAAAAAAATCCAATAGTCCAAGTGGGCTGCGATTCTTTGGGTACTACCCAGGGGAGCACCTTTGGTTCTTAGAGATTAGATGAAAAAAGTAAATGTCATCAGCCCCCAGTGAATCCCATGATCAGTCTGGGAGATGTCAAGGCACTCAGGAAATAGAGCAATGTAAAATAAATATCTTCAGAAGTTCTAAAGGCTATGATCTAAATGCTTTCAAGACAAAAAAATCACACTTTAATATAAACCTTAGCCTTCTGTGTGCTATAATAAAATTTCAAAATCCAGTCCACCCAGTGAACGTTCTGGTTAAGGGTGCAGCCACATGAATTAGCAGTCAGAGGACTGACACAGAAAGGACTTGGGCTGAATATCAGTCTTAGTGTTATGAATACCAGACGTGTGTCATTAACCAGGTGGGTACTGAATTCCAACCGTGAATCTACCCTAAGAGAAGAAGCAATTGACCATCCTGAGAAGCAACCTGAAGAAGCACAAAGAACACTGGGAGGGAGTCGGGACACCAAGCTTTATATCTTGTCCAAGTAGTTTTACCACTAGGAGCTTTAGTTTCCTCTTCTGTGAGGAGATTGGCTGACGCGATCTCCAAGGATCCTTCCACAGCAGCAGTTCAACAAATTTCTCAATTGAAACAGTGTTCTCCCCTCTCCCAGGTTTTACCCAGTAGCCATCAAATGGTCATTAACTCTGGTTACCAGTCATTGTGCTTTTACACGGAAAAGTGACCTCAGTGGTGTTCCCTTGGATTTAAAATTGCTGGCGATAAACTCCCCAGAAGTAATTATTCCCACCACCCTGGTGTGCAGCTCCAATTTATGGCAATTACATATGATTAGTCATAGCTTCCTTATCCCGTTACTCTTTAGGTTTTAGCCTTTCGAAAGGGCAGCCATTCCAGAAAATCAGCGTGCTTCAAAATAAATATATCTGGGCTTCCAAGAAAGAAATCTCTCAATTTTCCCTGATAATTACGGAAAAAAGACGGACCCTTGTTTTCTACATCATTAGTAAAATTGCCCACAACTCAGGCGGGCAGAATTTTGGCCAAAAAAGAGAAATAGATTGAAAGAAAATCCTAGAGGACCTTGAGATTAATTTTATGTATTTTATTTTAAAATTACCACTGATAAATATTTCTGTTCTTTGAGGTTTCAGCTGTTTTCCTATGGCTTGTCTTTCTGTTTTCATTTCAGGAGATAATTGCCTGCCTCGGGATATTGTTCTTTTTATAGAGAGAAATTTCTCGTATCAGATTTTAAGTGCTTTCTGAAATTAACTCTTGGGTTCCTGGTTTGGCACAGTCAGGAATGATTCTCTAGTGAAGGCCTGTGTAGGAGTACTACACATCTCTCCTCTTCTTCCCTTTTGCCAAATATGAACATTGGTACTTGGTTCTTGATGACACCACAGAGCTTACTGGGAAAATGAAACTGCATGCACGCAATTGAAACAAGCTGTTTAGTTGTACATTCTACAAATCTTTTTCCTTCCATGTGTACTAGGAAATCTGGAGAAAAACATTAAGCCGGCACAGTTAAAGCAGCAAGGGATAGGTGCTACATAAACATCTATTGATGGGATAAATGAATGAATGAACATGAAAGTATTTTCAGTGACATCTTTTAAGCGATGGGACAAAACACTCTCACCACATGTGGGATTATAACAACAGCTATTTGATTGGTCAATAAAGCAAACACATTTAGCTTTAACTTTCAATATCCTTGCTAGAATTGTTAGAGCGTTGAATTATAAAAAATGTGTAGGCTTTCTGGATCTTTTCAGACTGGATATCTACAGCTTTAGAAGGTCTTCACAGGGGAACGTACCAAACAGTATTCCAACTAGAAAAAGTAGTGACTCTATAACTGAAAGAGATCTTAGAGATCATTTTAGTCCAGGGCCCCTAACCCACTATCCACAGGCCAAATGTGGTCCAGATAAAGCTTTGCATTTTAAAAATGTGATGCGAAACCCTCTAGTCAGGGCCTGTGCTATTGGCTCTCTATGGGCCTCGGGACTTACTGTCTTCCACAAGCTGATGCCATGTTCCACACTGCTCCTTGGCCTCATCAGCATTTGCATGCGTGACTTCTGATTTAGGACAGCACCCTTAAGGCTGTGACAACTGAGGCTCAAAGAAGGGCACAAGGCAGAGTGAGGCTTAGAGCAGAGCCTTGGGATTGGACTCTAATCCCAGGACATTTCAAATAAGCAATAATAGTTTGCTTTTTTCCAACAGCAGGAGAAGAAGAGCTAAAAACTTTTGAATGGCCTTCTCATTTTAGTCCACAGGAGCTATGGATATTAGTTTTGGAAAACAGAGTTTATTTATTGGCAAGGGAAATTAGGACCAGAGTGGCTGTGACTTGCCTAGGATCACACCAAGGGCAGAGTCACTAAACTGTCACCAGTGCTGGATGATCCAACAAGCATGACCTGAAACGCCCTAGGGCTGTGGTTCTCAACTGGGAGTGATTTTGCCCTCCAAGGGGTCATTTCATGATTTCTGGAGACACTTTTGGTTGTCACAGTTGCAGGGGGGGAGTTACTGGCATCTAGTGGATTGTGGCCAGAGAGATGCTGCCAAACATTCAATAATGCACAAGAAAGTCCCCCACAACAAGGAATTATCTGGCCCAAAATATCAATAGTGCAACACTGAGGAACTCTATTCTAGACAATAAAGCAGGCAGAAACATCAAAAATTAATTTTTTGCAGGGTGGAAATGATGGTAGGACGTGATAAATGAGCCTATGAAAGTCTTAATCTGTACCCCCCATTAATCTCTGATACATGGCTCTCTACTATTCTACACCAAGCAAGTGTGTAAAATGAAATTAATGGAAGAGAATTCATATTTTGGTGACAATCAGGCAAGAGCACAGTAGGAAGGACATGAACTCTGGAGTCAGACGACTTAGATTTAAATTCTGGCTCTACCATTTGCTAACTTGGTCAAGTTACTTAACCTTTGTCATCTCAGAGCTTCCCCACACTTTTTCTGTCCATAAATTGAGAGTGATAATAGTACCTTGCTCATAGGAGGATTAAATGACCTACTGTACGCCAAGTGCCGGGCACAGACATAGCATTTAGTAAATGTTAGCTTCGATCACTGTCTAATTTCATCTCCCCCACTCTCCTCGAAGGGAAGAACTAGTATCCTAGGACTACAGATGAGGCAACTGAAGTTCAGAGACTGTCTTGTAGCCTTGGCAGCAGCAGCAACTTCAGAGTAGACTGAGGATGTGGTAGGAAACAGGCAAATCTCAATCACCTGCTCCCCACCCTGCCTCCAGGGCTCCCTCTCTCTCTTCTCTTTCACACACATCCACATCTCACAAGCAGAACACAATTACAACACGAAAACCCTCTCCCGGACATGCTGCTTACAGTTTTCAGTTTAATTTTTTTGTTTCTGTTTTAACAACAACAAAAAGCTGGAACATTTAAACTATTTCAGAAAAAATAAAACTTTTATCTCTCATAATTTATGTTGTTTATTTCATGCACTGTTTCACCTCTTCAAAAATATCAAGCTCACAAAGACAAAGAAAGGAGGAGGCACTATTCCAACTTAAAAAAGCAAGAGAGACACGGCAACTAAATATGATGGGTGAGCCTGGATTGCATCCTGGACTAGGAGGGGCAATAGCTATAAAGGACTTTGTTGGAAGCATTGATGTAGTTATATAAACTTGGATTACAGAATCGCATTATAGCAGTGCTAAATTTTCTTATGTCGATCTTTTTACTGTAGTTAGGTAAAAGAATGTCCTTATTCTTAGGGGCATGAAATATTTAGACTTAAAAGCAATGTTAATACTGGCAAACCAGCTCTCTGGAAAAAAAATAAATTAAAACCCTGGTTTGTAGCACTTGCTTATTTCTTTGATGTAAATGCTCCCACCATGACCAACTTCAGGATACCAATGAGAAGTCACTGAGTGCAGAAAGGGGAAGACATGTACACTAAGACACACACACACATAAAATACATGTAACCTATACCTATATTACACTATACATGCACATATGCAGGCATGTATAATACATATCTGCATTGCGCATATATACACATATTATACATGTATCCACACATGCATTAAATAAGACAGAGAGAAAGCAAATATAGAAAAATGGTAATAGAGAATCTAGACAAAAGGATAAACGAGAATTCTTTGTATTATACTTGAAAGGTTTCTGTAAATTTAAAATTGTACGAAAATATTAAAGTTCAAAACCTACAGATGGTTACCGAAAGCTAAATGTTTCTCCAGGTTAGTGGGATATTTTGCAGCGCTTTAAGGGAGCATTAGAACCTGATTATAACCAGGGCATTTTCATGGTAAGCTTCAGAGACATTGAGTTAATTACTTTAGATCAGTGGCATTTCATCTTATGCAGGGGGTTAAATGTTAAAGTCAATGAAGATCTTGTAGAGTTAAAAACACCCTTGGGAGGCCTTAACTCTTCTATTAAGACAGTACATGACTGGCCTTTAGTGAGTCCAGCCTACCCAGTATTTCCTCCAGCCTTAGAGCTGTTTGCTGCTTCTTTCATAGAACCCCTAATGGAATTTCCCCCAGAAGTTTAAGCGCCATATTTTTATTTAAAAACACAAATACGTCCTGACCATTTAAACACTGGGACCACACTCAGCACTGAGAGATACTCACAGCGTGAGAAATGACGGGGCACACCTCCAACTAAAGGGGTAACAGATTCATTTCTCCCACACTCCTGGGCACATGCTCATGGAGAGGAAGGGTGAATGGAATAGGGACACTGTTTAAATTCCCCTCTCTTTCTCCAGCTCTCTTGTTCTCCCTCTCTCTGCAGTTTTAAGTTTCAGTGGCAGAATTATTTGAATCCCTACAACTGTAGGCCTATTCTCTTCTACTACCACATGTCTGTCTCTAGCAGATCCCAGAGTTGAGGACCACCTTAGGGAGACCCTACATTTGAGAGCTGGAGAAGAAGAGATACCAGTGACAGAGAATGACTGGAGGAGACTGGGAATAGTCCAATTTGTGGGAGCTAAGAGAGCAGAAATTTTGAGAAAGTGTTAATGAGTAGTACCAAATGGTATTAATAAGTCAGGAAAACGAAGACTGGGAAAGATCATAAGATTGAGCAACCAGGCAATCATTTGGTCCATCAAAAAAAGATTTAATTAGAGCAATAGGAAAAAAGCCAGATTTAAGTGATGAGCAGATGATGAGGAATAAAATACAGTGAGTATTAACTATTATTTAAAGACAGTAGAGAGCAAAGGAAATAGAAAATGGCTAAAGATTTTAAGGGATAACAGAGTCTGTTTGTTTTCCAGACTTTTTCGGTCCTCTAAGCTCACCACTCACATCCCAAAAAAGCTTTGTAATTGCCTATTTATATTCATGGGGGTACTAGTGCTCCTAAAATATTCTTTACTTCGTTTAATTTGCGACATGAAGCTCTGCTTATGTGACTTGTGACTTTAGGGAGAAATATGAGTTGGAAGAAATCCAATAGTCTGTGCAAACAATTTTTTATTCACAGAAATGTAGACTGCAAATGTATTCCTCGTGGGTGGCCTATTTCAGTCTCTAATTGGATAAGGACAGAGCCCTCAAGACTGAGTTGGCCCATCTGATGACATCAAAGTAGCACATTTCCCCCCAACTCAGTGAAGTTTACTCCCACTGCCACATGGCACTTGTGCTTATTGTCGTGGGCCTGGCTTTTCTACAGTCAGCCCTGAGAGTGGATAGTAAAGTACGAGGTGGTTGTCTGCACATGGTGTACAGCCTTCAACATCCGGCATGTGCCTCCTGGGAGGCACTTTAACAAATAACCTGATTACTAGCTCAATCTTTATTGAGCTCCTACTACTCCTACCCCCAACCCCATATTTACATAATTACGATCATTTCATTACTGGATTATCTGTTAGTGCACTTAAGATTCAGAAGTACTGTCGAGAGAGAGTATTTATTGCCCTGGCTTTCAAGCGGTCAAACAAGCAAACACACAAGAAAAAAGCAAAATCTTTAGTACATGAAGATTACAATAATATTACAGAATATATGCATTTCTACCTTAGTAAGTAAAACACAAAGTTAAGGGTTTTAAGAAGTAACAATGGTCACTTTTAGGAAAGTCCCATATCCCTCTAAAACTACACTGACAGCCCATTCTCCACCCAGTTGACAACAGCCATGATTTTTCTCCTCACCATTCTGTGCCTCACTACTTTGTCGCCTCTTTAAATAGAAAATTTCTTTCCCATTGTGGAAAGTGTGACCAGATTTTTGGTTCAGGAAAATAACATCAAAATATTTGGATGCAAGCAAGCTGATTATCAAACAACAAAAAACTGTAAACTGTCACAATCAATTTGGTTCTTGCTGAAGTTTTTTGGAAACCTACATGTTATTGAAGTTTTGAATATTCTCCTCAAAGCATTATCTAGTATAATAATTAATTAAATGTTGACACCATTTTTCCAAAGGAGCTTTCTCTTTCTCTCTCTCTTTCTCCTGAGCATTATTCTGGAAATATTATTAAGTATAATGTTTGAATAGCTGGTCATGTTGTTTTGGCAAAACGTGGGTTCTTCCTGTTCATGCTAATTTTTTCTTCCTCTTTTCTCTCCAGCAATGTGTTTGGGTTTTGTTTTAGTTTCCTAGGACTGCCGTAACAAAGTACCACAGACTGGGTCTCACAGTTCTGGACGCTAGAAGTCTGAAATTAAGCTCTTGGTTGGGCCCTTCTCTCTCAAAGGCTCTAGTGGGTAATCTGTTCCAAGACATTCTCAACTTCTGCTAGCACCTGTAATCCTTGGCTTACAGCTGTATAACTCCAATGTCTGCCTCCGCCATCAAATGAAGTCCTTCCTGTGTGTGTCTCTTTGTATCCAAATTTCCCTCTTATAAGGACACCAGTCACATCAGTTTAGGACCCACCCTAATGACCACATCTTAAATTGATTACATCTGCAAAGACCCTATTTCCAAATAAGGCAACATACTCAAGCACCGCAAATTCAGACTTCAACATATCTTTTTTTAGAGGAGACACAATTCAACCTCTAACTGATTTGTTTATCATAATACAGTTAATCATCCTCACTAGTATGGTCACATCAATACTTACCAGTTAAAAGTTCAAACTGCTAGAGAGCAGCTCAGATTTCTCTTTTTACGCTACATGATGTCACGGGATGGCGGACATTGTCTTGTATTCAGCCACAACCCAAATAGCTCAGCTAAGTGGAATTAAGCATCCAGACATCTGGAATCATCGAGGGTCATAAGCATTAATTTCATTTTCTGGTCATTATGTAGCCTTAACCTGTTTAACTTTGTAATACTTATAAGGACTCAAAGTCACATGAGTTCTTGGAAGACTAATATGTTTCTAGAACAAAATTATAACTGAGTCCTCTTATGCAACTTCGGCTGCCCAACTGTTTGTTGTTTTCACTTTTTATTTCAAAAGTAATGCATATTCATTGCAATAGATCAAACAATATAGAAGTGCACAAAAAAGTTACTACTAATCTTTCTACTATCTTCAATCCTGTGCCATGAAGTAACCAACGTAAACTTCCACATCTTTTCAGAGCTCATACATGAACGTATACAAGCGTATACAGTTATATAGGATTTTTTTCACTTTTATCAATAAAAAGATTGTGAAATACATATTGACTTATAGCTTGCTTTTTTCACTTAACATAGCATAAAGACCTTTCAACGTCAATATGTATAGATTTAATGCATTCTTTTTAATATCAATATAGTAATTCCTAGTATTGCTAACCCATAATTTATTCAACCATTCTTCTTAAAATGGACATTCAGAGCTTCTCAGATATTTCCTGCAGCGAACATTCTTGTCCTTACCTACTATTATAGTTGTAAAATAAATTACTAAAAGTTGGATTCCTGGGTCAAAAGATATACACATTTTAAATTTTTTAAAAGATTATAGCAATTCACATTCCTACCAATAATGAGCCTTCTGCCCATGCCCTCACTAGCTCTGGAGTTATCAATATGCTTTCGTAAGTTGATGTTCTTGTATTTCATTTTTTCATTAGAGTCTTTGATGCTTGCTTGTAGAAGTCACAATGCAAACCACATGGAAAAACACAGACTCTCCCCATTAGAGGTCTCTGTTCTGTCTATAGAGAAAGACAGATATTCTCGCCCATCTTTCTCCAAACATCTTCTAAACACAGGGCCTCTATTGCCCCAACCAGTCGACTCTGGCTCCAAGCTAATGTTGCCCACTCAGCTAAAGAAAGCCTCAGATCAAATAACCGTCTACTAGAATGTAGTCCCAGAAATGACTGGAACCCTTCAGAAGTTGCACAGCTTTTGGGGGGGTCGCACTCCACACACTCTAAGTAATTTATCTAAATACTTAACACTACAACCAAAATAATGTATTTTCTCCATTTTATTACACATATATTAATTAATGCTCTGCCTTGATTCCAAAGTTAAACAATTTTTTTGAACTGTTGATATTGATATAAATCCTGATGAAAAGTTATCTCTGTTGCTCTTCAGAAAAATAAAATTGTCCTAAAAATTTTAAACTCTTTTAATGTCTTTCTACTTGTATTATACATCAATATTAACTATGCCCTGGTATATTTCCTGCTGAAAATGAAAACAATTTCAGTAATGAGTTAGAGTTTAAATTTTTTAACTAAGATTTCCAGATTTCCTAACCATTCTAATCTGAAAAAGGTTAATTAAACATTTGCTTGTGATATTTAAATCAACTATAAAATAGATGTATAAGTAGACATATTTGATACAATGTCAACTGAAAATTCTTAAAATTTTAGGAAAAGAGCATACTAAAAAGTATGGATTTATGAGGTGCCTTGAAGTTAAATGAGAGGCTTAAGAATGTAAGTGCACTGATTGGATTTCTTATATATATACATATAACTACAATTTCAAAGTAATTTGTCAAAGTAACAAAGAAATTCATAATTATTTTCCAAATAAGTTCTAGAAAATCTAATGAAAACATAATTGAAATGCAAAATTTGCATATAAACTTGGACTTCATATTTCAAAGCTTGTAAATACATTGTGGAAAAGAAATGAGCTATTTATTTCGATTTATAAGTGCCTACAAGGGTATGAAAGCTATAAAAGAACTGAATAAAGATGTTTCAACATTGGTTTGACTAATTGTTAGCAAGCTACTAGTTCCCAGGGTGTCCTCTGGTCATTTCATCAGTCATAGGTCATAGGACATACTAGAATTATTAAAGGAGCTAGACTTTATAAAGGTATAAGGTGGAATCAGAGCGGACTGAAGGATTTCATTATTTAGTTTTTCTATAAGAATATAGAGCCCAAGAATAGTAAATAACCAAGAGCACCATTTCCTTCATTATGAAGTCCATCTAACGAGATATAGCTTGTTTTTACAAAGACTTGATCTTCCCAAATGATTTGATTTGTCCTGAAATATATAGATACAGCGCTGAGGGGAAAAACTGTTTTCTCCTCTCAGCCATTGATTTCTCATGTGTTTCAGGGCGAAGACTTGAGTGCCCAGTCTTTTATAAGTATATAACTCTTTTATATTTTTTCACGTGTCACATAAAAAGGGTAGATTTGATGCCTTACTGAATAACTTGTGAGGATTGATTAGAGCATCCAGCAATGCTTTATAGAATCAAGTGGTATATAAAGTAGAGCAGAATTTATTAAGCCCTTAAAACTGAGCTTTTTCCATAAAAATGAATAGTGAATTTATTCAGAAAGCTAGTTAGGGATGGTGACAGTAAAAGCACCCAAAATAACAGCGAGTAAGTTTAGTCACATAGCAGACCCCATTACCAGGTATGCAGTTAAGCTAAAAAAAAAAAAAGAAAAGAAAAAATTATATCCTGCTCTCAGCTTTGGATCCTTGTGTGAATCAGTTTTATCCTCACAACTGGCCCCCATCCAGGGAGCAGTTTGAGGCCTGATCAGACAACAGCCTGCAGAGAAAGAGCAAGCATCTCCCACAGGAGATATGGATGAGGAAATAAAGCTCCTTTCCCAGAATTCCTAGCACACATTTTTTTTTTTTGGCAACTGTTTGACCTGAATTGAGTCTCTTCACCTGTCACTGTGGCTAGGAGATGAGACACATCCAATGGCTTAAGCAGCCAGCCCCTACTTCTGGAATTGGCTGGATAGGCAACTCTATCCAAACTGAAAGGCTAAGAATGAGGTAGCATTGACCAAACTATGATTTCTGAGCTCAACACTAAATTAAATGAATATTGTCCATGGCCAGTTTGAAAATATATTTATATTTATTTCTATTCTTTACTCTGGCATTTGAATTTACTTCTTCTCTAAAATTAATACCCTATCTTATAATTCTCATCTCTCCTATTTCTGAACTTTATTTTACCTTGGATGAGCTGTCAACGAAAGGCAGAATTCTTTCTAAGATGAAAAGATGGTGTTGTGGTCTGAATGTGTCCCCCTCACACAAACAAATTCATATGTTGAAATCCTAACCCCCAAAGGTGATACTATTAGGTGGTAGGACCTTTGGACATGATTAGGTCATGAGAGTGGAGCCCTCATGAATGCGATAGTGATGTTATAACAGAAGCTCCAGAGAGATGTCTCACCCCTTCCACCACATGAGGACACAGGGAGGCGGCACAGGCTACGAACCAGAACAAGAAGAGGTCCCCAACCAGAACAAGACCATACGGGTGCCGTGATCTTGAACTTCCCAGCCTCCAGAACTGTGAGAAATAAACTTCTGTCGTTTATACACTACCTAATCTGTGGTATGTTGTTACAGCAGCCCAAAAGGACTAAGACAGGTGGTATTAATGCATTTTCTGAATCAAGAAATTCGCAAAGGATCCTCAGAGTTTGGGCAGAAAAAAATTGTTTTACTGAAAATAAAAAGTATTTAAATTTTTATTTTGCAGGATTTAACATCATATCACTGATTATGTGCCTGTGTGCCCACCTAAGGGAAATTAGGCCCCAGTCGTTGAAAAGATATGCACTTATCTAGTTTCTCTAGTTCCTTTTAATTTTGTTTCTGTGGGAGTTTGTGTTTGGAGAAATAGAGAATTTAAACGATCTCAACAGTTGACGAAACCTCTTTTTGATTCTTCCAAATCTGGTACTGCTTCCAGGGAAATGTTTGGCCAGCATCTGACATCAGCCACCAGGGCCCCAACAGCTGCATCTTGCGATGTTACACAGCAGTAAAGACAAAGGTTTACGCAGCACACAGTTGGCTACCATAATAGGAGCATGCAGTCCAGTTATATAGTCCGTTAAAAAACCTCAAATATTTACACCCATATTAAATTTAATGTCTAGCCTGTTCATGCCACCTCCTCCCTAGCACAGCCCTGCTGTGATTTATCGCCCACGCCAGGAAGCCTGGCCTTTATTTACAGCTTTGTAACTGCAGCTTCATTCCTCCAGCAGCCTTCTTCATCAGGATGTCATTGTTGTGCTGGAGGGGCATGCTGAAGCTAAGGATGAAGATACCTTTGTGATCTCTCACTTGCATGCAGCTAGTTGGGGTAGGTTGGAGTAGGGGCCTCTCCCAAGTCCCCAAGGCTCCTCCACAAGGGTGGAAAATTCCACTCCTATTTCTCTGGTGTTTGTTCTTATCAATGAAAGAATGCTGGTTGTAAACAGCAGAGAACAAGCAGTAATGCAAGAGCCAGAGTGGAGCTATCCAGCATCTTGTTTGTTCTCATTTTAATCATCTACCCACTTAACATATGCATGAAAAAATCATTTCCAGCCTGCGGCTTTTAGACAACAGCAATGGCAGACAGCAGGAGAGTCTTGAAAACTGTGAAGCCAATATAAATTTAATGGGTCAAAACAAATTTCTTAGCACCTGTTGGTCTTTAAAGGCTCTTAGCAAGCCATCCCTCTTCTTCCCAGGGGACTTTGAGACAGCCGTTGCTGGATTATTTGGATTTTTCATGGTCTTTTAGCCACTATTCAACAAGTATGATAAAGCACCGCCTCCATTTATTCTAATAGTAATAAAAAGCATGGATCAGTGCCTCGTGAGACTTGAATTCCAAACAGAAATGTTGTGTAGAAATTCAATACTCATAAAGGTGATTTCTACATATTGATTTTATATGAACTTCAAAGGGCATAAAAAATACATAGTGGAATTTTAAAGAAGACACCCAGAAGGTGGTATCAACCAATTCCAAAAGACTTGGAAGAGGCTTGCTGGTTCTGTTTTGCTTCATTCTGTTTTGTTTTCCAGCATTCTGGGAAAAAGGCAAGTTCCTCCAAAGCAGAAACTGTTTTTACCTCATTCCAGGATGCTCCACTCATGATATTTGAGTGGAACTGGACTCGAAAGGATCATGGAAAGAGAAAGTGACTTACTAGTCACAGTAATGCATTTCTTTTCCTTTAGGCCAGATTTTTCTTAGCCTAGTAACAACAGCAGCAGCAATAATGATGTCAACAACAGCTGTGGCGTATCGAGCATTGAGGTTCATGCTGGGCATCATGCCAGTATATATGTCACCTTTACGTATACCTTTTGTCTTAAATCTCATCCAAACCCTGTGATGCGGTTACTGCCATTATCTTCATTGTAGAGAGGAGGTAATTTAGGCAAGGAGAGGTTAAATAAGTTCCTCAAGTTCCCACAGCTAGTAAATGGCAGAGCTGGGATTTGGATCCAAGCCCCTCCCACCACCCCCACTCCTGGGTCCAGAGTTCATTTTCTTTTACTGGCAATTAACATCTTACATTAACATTTTTCCATCTTTCTCAGATGATGAAGTTAGCATCAGGGTTATCTTCTGATATATGAAGACTGTTTTTGAGAAGCAACAGTTTTTATTGGCAGATCTCATTATTTTCAGCTTTCCCAATGTATCTTGTGTAAAAAATTCCCCAGAATAAGAGAGAAAAGGCTTTCTGTGTTTAAGCACTTTCTGTCATATTGGGTATATTAAAATGGCAAGAGTGTCTGAAAACATTCCTTAGGCTTTTTTTTTTCCCTCTAAGGACCATCTAAAATCATCTCCAAATAACAGCAAATAAATAAGGAAAAAATTGGTACTGAGGTTACCTTTCTACTCACAATTAGATGACAGGTTTAACTGCTAACATTGTCCCTTGTCTTGACAGTAAAACTTTGTGCTCCTAGAGGAGTGAAGGAGGGACAATCTGCTCATTTAAAGCTCCCAGTAAATACCTTTTCCTGCTCCTAGAGATGGACTCTGAAGCTTTATTGCAAATGGCAGAGAGGGTATAGTGGCCACAGGCAGCATCTTCTTAGACATAAGCTAGAATGTGACCTTAGGTTAAGTCTCTCCCTTTCTTTTAGAAAGGAAAACTTTGACTGAGGCATTTTAGGCACTCAGATGTATATTTTGCCCAGAGATAGAAAGTAACAGTACATTTGGTAGAATTGTGATTTGCCGAGATTTCTTTTCCAAAATACAAATTTAGACTAATGTCCCACACATTGCAGTCTTTATGACTGAATGATTCAGGTTTTGGAGAATGCACTGCCAAACACAGGACACCTTGCCCTCTGGGTGGAGTTAAGGGCACTTCCGGATGAGATGCAAGTTTGTGTTCTAATTCATGCCAGGGAACCAGGAGTCTAAACTCCAGGAGCAGTGGGGACGTGATCAAAGGGTCTCCTATCTGAGGAAGAGAAGTGAGAGCTTCCTCCTGAGCCAGGGTTTAGGAGACAGAGGGCTAACAGAGCCCTCTTGTGAAGGGTCACCGTAAATAGACCTTTGTACTAGTGAATTTCATGTTTTCTTGTTGTAATTGCCTCATGTTATCCTCAAGTCTCACGATTAAGAGTTATCAATTTTCTTTGGATTAATTTTACAAAAAACCATTTCCAACCATAGGGAAAGTGGAAAGAATCCTAGAAAAGTTACAAGTCAGTGCTGCCTAAGCAGTTGTCTGGGATCAGAAATGGCAAGCAACAGGAAGTTGAAAGGGAATAGACCATTCCTGGGAATTGTCTAGATAGACTTTTCCCACATGTCACAGGCTCTTGTCTTCTAAGTCAGATATTTCTGAGGATTTATGGAGAAAACAGGGCAGAGCTGGAGCCTGTGCTTCCAAATGGCTTGCCCCCCTCTGGAAAGGGAATCTACTGTCATCTGCTGTGGACTCTTACTGTGACAGCAGAGTCTAAAGCTGGCTGGAGGAGAGACCACGAAATGGGAAGAGAGAGTATGGTATCCTCTTTTCAAGGTCTGGGAGGCTCTCCTTCTACTGGTCTTAAAGGGAAGAACAATAATTCATCAGTGAATATTAGTAACATCTTGTATTTATATAAATTATTAAACTATAATTGAAAAAAGTAGAATGTTAGGACTTACAAATATAGTTACTATATTAAACACTTTACACAAATTATTTAAACTCCACAACAACCTCATGAGGTAGATATTTTCATTACCCCCACTTTATAGATGGAGGAACTGAGGCTCAGAGATGTTAACTAATGTGCCCAATGTCACACAGCCAAGAAGTAACGGAGTCAGTTTGACTCCAGAATGTGATCTCATTCTCACAATACTATCCTGCCTCTTGCTTCACAGAGTACTTCCCAACCTAGAAAATGTGTTTGATCCTCATATGAGGCCTGTAAGTTAAATAGGAAATATGTGGTCATTCACCGTTTTTCATATAAGGACACCGATGTTCAGAAAAGTCATGTAGCTTATCCTGACTTGCCTACTGAATTGTTGGCAGAGAAGGGACTAGAACCCTATTCTCTTGACTCTTGCTTCTATGTTTCTGCCACTCCCTCACAACAAAATGCAGCAACATTAATTAGGTGCTTATATAAAAGTCACTCTGCTGGCTCATATGAAGGAGAATTAAACAAAACACGGTCTTGACCGACAAGAAACTCAAAATCTCAGCACAGACATGAAATCATTTCTAAGTTTTTTCCACAAATGTTTACGGACGATCTAATATATGCCAGACACTGTTCTAGGTGCAGAGAATGATTGACGATAAGAAGTGGCTGCTTCCCTCTCAGAGCTGACTTAGGGAAGGAGGTGGGCGTAAGCACAATTGCCATGCCATGGGATGGGCATCAGGGGGAGCCAGAAGTTCTCCACTCTGCCTCGCTAGCGTAGGGTGATAAGTGTATCTGGAAAACTTTCACAGAAGAGGTAACACACGAGGCGCATTTAAATGGATATATAGGAATTTTCCAATTGAGCAAGGCAGGAAAGACATCGTAGAATGCAAACTGCATCAGAAGGCAAGAAGAGGCGCGGCTCAGCTGGAGAGTGGATCAATACTAGCGGAGCTTGACCTGCTCACGACCCAGTGGGCAGAGGCGGGACTGGGAAAAGCGGACAGAGGCCAGGCCATGAAGAGCCTTCAGCAATCTGTTACAGAGGTCGATGAGGAGTAGCTCATTGCCAGGAGAAAACAGTGCAGGTGCCAGAAAGGATGAGACATTTGGGGTTTGCAGAATGGGCTCCTTTCTAATCTTAAGAGCCACCTTTCATTCTCAAAATACAAAGTTGCTATTTTTTTTTAATTGTCACGAGGCAAATCATTTCACTCTGACTAGAACCAACTGACCAATGGGTGTGGGTCATCAGGATTGTCATACTCCACGTCTGTGAATGTTTTCTGGATTATATTGTATGTCTACATTTGAACTGACATGCTACCGCACCATCTGTTTAAAAATGATCCTCACAGGCCACATCTACCTGTCTGAAGCCTCACATTTTGCCATGTACACTGCAAACTAAAAAAACAAAAACAAAAAATAAAAAACCACTTAAGAGTGTGTATGTCTGTGTTGTACAAGAGAGTAAAAATGATTATTCACAAAGAACAAGGTCAATCACTTGTATTAAATATGTGTGGAAGGATGGGGGGTGCAGTTGGGGGAGGGAGGTGAGTAAGTAGGAGGGACCCAGGGACAATTACAATTAGGAAAGGACTAGTAAATTAGCATTCTCCATTCTGATTGCTACAAATGCCTTACCTGCCCTCATTTCTTGCCTCAGAAAGCAACTAGAAGCGCCTGGATATTAGTAGGCATTGTATTTTATTTGGCTCTTTTGTATGATATGAAGGTATCAAAAGGATTATGTGTGTGCATGTACATGCAAGCATATCTAAGTGTGTGTGTGTGTGTGTGTGTGTGTGTCTATAGGCAGTTAAAAGTGCTGGCCTGAAAATTCTACCGACCAACAGATTTTTGCGGAATTTTTCTGCCCACCCACTCTACCAGCTAATTTTCCGAAGACTAATTAGGTTGTTGAATATTTTTTTAAAATGCTCCACTTCCGGAGACAAAGAAAGGGTATAGCAACCTGATACTTGCTATACATAAAGATTGGTAAGAGGAAAAACCCTGTCAGGGAGGAAATCTTATTTTGCAGAGTGCAGTAGAGGAATTAGACTTGACTGTTTCTGGAATACGAACTTACCTAGGCGAGGAGACTCTATTTCCTGATTTAGGGTTTTCCATGGCCAATCTCCACTGTGACCTCGTGGACAAAAAATGATTTTTGTTTTCTTCAGAGAAGAACAAGTAGGTGGTTGATTTAGAGGCTGTTGGACTGGCTCAATTTTCAGAACAAGTGATTTACTGTGGATCTTTCAGAATTGCTCTTTTAATAAGTTTTATTTTTAAAGAAAAGCAATGATAACTGAGATTTCTGGTCCTCTGACAAAGTAGATGAAAGTTATCAAAGGGCAAGCAGCACCAGGTTTCCTTGTCCCACTTGTGCCCAGAAGAAGAAGAAGAAGAAATTCAGATGCTGCTGAAGTCTAGCAAGGACACAGAGCCGCAGTGTTGTTTAGTTCCCGTTGAAGGTCAGCCTGCAACAAGCTTGGCATCCAGGAAGCAATTCAATTCTGTTTAGGAATCGTATCTGGTAATTACACTCTCCTTAAATCTATGCTTGGGTTGTAAATCCAGAAAAAAACCTTCCAGCAGCCACCCCTTGATCCTTTCTAAAAGGGCAATTTCAAAAAAGTTCAAGAACCTTCAAGGTGCGGGTAATTCTTTGATATTTAGGAGGATTGCGATTAAAAGTCATTAGATTTAATTAGGTGGAAATAAGGATTCGTCCTTTAAAAAAAAAGTGAAACTAAGTAAAAGCATTCTTGCTATGTACTTTGTCCTGAATGGATTTGTGAATGTGTATAGAACAGCGTGGCCATACCAAATGTTTTTCCCTACAGGCTGCTTTTTACAGTCTTTCTGAAAGAAAATGAAACCAAGTGGTTTTTAGGGATAAAAAAGCGCATTTTTAAAATTTTTACCTCAAGAACTGAAAATTAAATAAGTAAATTTTATTTCAACCTCCCTAAATTCTTAGCAAGTGTTGAAACATGCTGAGGAGAGAAATACTTAAATTTTACAGGAAAGAGCAAAATCAAGTATATGCTTTCAACGGACTTAGCTCTTTCAGGATATTTTCTCCCTTGGTACTAAAACTCCTAATGCGGTACCCCGAGCCAAAGACAACAAAAACCTTCGTGCACAGCATCTCTCCACCCTCCCTCGCTCAGGCAGCTACTGTGAGGCAGTCACAGTGTTTGTTTATGGTGAGTCTGACATTAGTTAAAATACTTCTCAACGCCATATTTCAGACTATTGCAATCAAGTCATTAGCGCTAGAACTTGTGATGAAGCAAATTTGCCTCTCTGTATTAGACCCTGCATTAACTTGACTCATTTCCTCCACTGCAAGTGAATGTATACACCGTAAGTTGTAGAGACTACAGGAAGAGCTCAGAGGATTCATTTTGTTGGTAAAATAGACGTGAAGATTGAGCAGCAGAATAGTGTTTTTCTGTAGGTGGTGAGAATGCCTCTGTTCTTCAGTTATCTTCCATCCAGGACGAGTCCTTTATTTCATTAGCCGCTTCTCCCTCCTTCCTTTTGGCTTCTCTTCATCCCACATTCCTGTCCATTAATTCTTTATAGAAGGACTATAATTCCAAATTCTGCCATTCCTGAGGAGTATATGTGTGGCCCCAGAGCAAAACTTAGCAAATTAGAGAAATCAGAAAAATACCACTATTCTGTAGTCCATATTTTGTAATAATTTACAGAATGAAATTTAAAATGGAAAGTATTTCACATTTATTTAGCATAAAAGCTTAGTTAGAGCCATTCTGTGTCCTTGTTGAAGTTGATCATATCATAATATGATTTAGGGACTTGTACTTAGGTACAAAGGCAGGTGCAAATATCCTATAACGTTGTTTTCAACACATTTTCCAATAGACATTTCATTTAACATTTTGAAGATGGTAAAATCTTTTCTAGTTGAAAAGTTAGGTATCTGAAAAATTGAGTTGCATACATAGGGCATCTATAGGCAGTGGAAAGGTAAGTAGCCCTTCACTGGTGCCATGTATGTATTATATTGATTATCCGGTAAAACCATCAAAATACCTTCATCTTAAAAATCTTAAGAGAGTGGGGCCCACCCAGTGGCATAGTGGTTAGGTTCGTGTGCTCCACTTAGGTGGCCCTGGATTCGCTGGTTTGGATCACACTCACAGACCCACACACCACTTATCAAGCCATGCTGTGGCAGGCATCCCATGTATAAAGTAGAGGAAGACAGGCATGGTTGTTAGTTCAAGGCCAATCTTCCTCAACAAAAAGAGGGGGATTGGCGGCAGATGTTAGCTCAGGGCCAATCTTCCTCAAAAGAAAAAAATCTTAAGAAAGCAGTTGTGCTTCCTCAACTTTGTATAAGAAGAGGTTGATCTTTCCACAAGGGATTCAAAAACTCTCTGTGTACTCCCCTGATTGCATTGCATGATGCATGAGAGAATACAAACACAATTTTGGCAAAAAAAATTAGTCTCCAAAGCATTTCTAGGATATAACCAATATGGAAGAAGTTGAGTTTATGTCTTTGTTTTTCCTGTTATTAATTTATGATGACGTACAAGGGCATTTGTTAGACAGCTTGGTCTTTCTTCATCTGAAACTTCCTGTTTGCCTGGCCTTTTGATGCACTGGTATCATTTGTAACCACAATAACTCAAAAGAGTTCATGCATCTCCCTAGAAAAATTACATGAAAAAGTTCCTTAAATCATTTCCTTTCTCATAATTGTGCTTGAGATTTAAAAGTAAAGTAAACTATTTTGGCATCTAAAAAAATATAACTCTTTCAAGGCCAAAGGGCAACATGCAAAATCATTCTTGAGTAGAGATGAGAAAAAATACTACTGATGCAAGTGCTCCTTTGCCTTCAGACTGTAGGCCAGGAATGGATAACGATAATAAGCTCTTAGTGCTCCCCAACATTAGAAGAAATGCTGAAATGGTCACTTAAAATTTTTCCCCCAAACAGAGGTCGAGACAAGGTTAAGCCCTTCTGTTGGAACTGGGGATAGGTTTAAAAGATCCAGTAAGATAATGACATAATGTTTGCTAAGAGTTAAACTGCTGATATGATTAGGTAGTTGGCACTTAATTTCATTTGTCCCCTTGGTTTCAGTAACCAAGAAATATTCAATGAGTATAGAGGAAAAGCGCTAAGATAAAAGGGATATTGTTCTTGTTCTCAAAGAGCTTGGAGTATTCCAGTGAACACCATTTATGACTATATCAAGGTAAGTCTCAGAATGTTCATTTATGGATAGTTTTGGAACCACGGAAAATGACAAGGAAACAGATAACATGCATTTGCCAGGAATAGATGTCTATGCATTTCAAAAGTTGTTCTCTTATGGGAAACGTTTTTTCTTTTGTTTTGTTTTTAAAGCTTGGCACCTGAACTAACGTCTGTCACCAATCTCTTTTTTTTTCCTTCTTCTTCTCCCCAAAGCCCCCCAGTACATAGTTGTATATTGTAGTTGTGAGTGCCTCTGGTTGTGCTATGTGGGATGCCACCTCAGCACGGCCTGATGAGTGGTGCCATGTCCGCACTCAGGATCTGAACTGGCAAAACCCTGAGTCGCCAAAGCAGAGCGTGTGAACTTAACCACTCAGCCACAGGGTTGGCCTCTGGGAAATATTTTTAAAATAAAATTTAATATGTAATGTTTTTGTTTTAACCATTCAATAAAGTTAGCAGACATTTAATTTTAGTACTGCAAATATGCTTTTCACCAAGGCAGAAAGTAAAAACCATTGAATTTCTTTCCCATATACAGTAGTCTCCAAATTTTTTCTTTGTTTATAGTCTATGTTACGAATTTGGCACAAATAAATGGAAGGACATCCTGTGTTCAGGAAGACTTAAGATATTTAAGATGTCAATAATACCTAAAGTGATCTGCAGATTTAATGAAATCTGTGTCAAAATCCTGAGAGTGTTTTTGGTAGGAATAGAAAAATCCATCTTAAAATTCATATGAAGTCTCAAGGGATCCCAAATAATTAAAACAATCTTGAGAAAAAAGAACAAAATTGGAGGTCTCACACTTCCTGATTCCAAAACTTATTACAAAGCTACAGTACTCAAACAGTGTGATGCTGCCACAAAGACAGACATATAAAGGAAGAGAATAGAGAGCCCAGAAATAAACCCTCACATATATGGTCAAATGATCTTTGACAAGCCTGCCAAGACCATTCAATGGGGAAAGGACAGTCTCTTCAACAAACAGGAGAATTATGTATCCACATGCAAAAAATGAAGTTGAACCCTTACCTTACACCATAAACAAAAATTAACTCAAAACTGTACCAAAGACCTAAATGAAGAGTGAAAACATAGGGAGAAAGCTTCATTACATTGAATTTAGCAATGATTTCTTGGATATGACACCAAAAATACATGCAACAAAAATAAAAATAGATAAATTGGACTATATCAAAATTTAAAACTTCTGTGCATCAAAGGACAGAATCAAAGTAAAAGAGTAAACAACAGAGTAAAAGAAGGCAACCTATGGAATGGAAGAAAATATTTGCAAATCATATACTTCATAAGAGGTTAGTGTCAGAATATATATATAGATCTCCTACAACTCAACATCAACAAAAAAACAAACAACCCATTAGAAAATGGACAAAGAACTTGAGTAGACATTGCTCCAAAGAAGATATGCAAGTGGCCAACAGGCACATGAAAGATGCTCAACATCACTAATCATTAGGGAAATGCAAATTAAAACCACAATGACATACCACCTCACACCAACCAGCATGGCTACTCTAGAAAGAGAGAGAGTGAGAGCAAGAGAGAGAGAGAAAATAACAAGCAATGGTGAAGATGTGGAGAAATTGGAACCACTATGGAAAACAGTATAGCAATTCCTAAAAAATTAAAAATAGAACTACCAGGGGCCAACCTGGTTACGTAGTGGTTGGGTTTACATGCTCCACTTCGGCGGCCTGGAGTTTGCAGGTTTGGATCTGGGGCATAGACCTAGCACCGCTTGTCAGGCCTTGCTGAAGTGGCATCCCACATAAAGTAGAGGAGGACTGGCACAGATGTTAGCTCAGTGACAATCTTCCTCAAGCAAAAAGAGGATGATTGGCAACAGATGTTAGCTCAGGACCAATCTTCCCAACCCCTCCCAAAAAAATAGATCTACCATATGATCCAACCATCCCATTTGTGGGCATATATCCAAAAGAATTGAAAGCAGGGTCTCAAAAGGATATCTGTACACTCATTATTCACAACAGCCTAAAGGTGAAAGCAACTTAAGTGTCCATCAACGGATGGATGGATAAACACAACGTGGTATGTACATACAATAGAATATTATTCAGTCTTAAATAGGAAAGAAATTCTGACACATGCTACAACATGGATCAACTTTGAGGACATTATGCTAAGAGAAATAAGCCAGTCACAACAAAACAAATACTGTATGATTCCACTTATATGAGGTATCCAGAGTTGTCCAATTCATAGAGACAGAAAGTAAAAGAATGGTTGCATGGGACTAAGGAAGGGGGAGGAAATTGTTGGGGGAGAGAGAGTATGGAATTGTTGTTTAACAATTACAGAGTTTCAGTTTTGCAAGATGAAAAGACTTCCAGAGATTGGTTGCACAACATACTTAACACTATAAACCGTACACTTAAAAATGGTAAAGATGGTAAATTTTATGTTAGGTGCGTTTTATTACAACCTCAAAAAAAAAAAGAATTTGAGAACTTCCTTCACAGCTGAGTATTTAGACTTGGGGTTTACAGGCCAAGGAGTCTTTTCCCTCTCTCTTAATACGTACTCCACCTAAGACTGTTTCCTAAGGTGATCTGCACAGCAGGGCACTCACTCTGTCTCCTAGTCTTTGTTATAGTCAAGAACGTATCCCATAAAGTAAACCGAAATTAATTTCTCTCTTAATTCAGAACAAATGGAAATGGGCAGGTTAACTCATGACAAACTAACAGAACACAAATATTGAAGCAAGCCTGTAGAGGAATACTGAACTGGGAATCAGAAGTTCTGAGTTCAAGCCCCACATAATACACACCATTTGCTCAACAAGTCTCTTAAATCACCCAGTTCCCTCATCTGTAAAATTGGGAGGTAGAACTAGATGATCTCCAGTATCCCTTCAAAATATGATGTCTTTAAGCTGGAGGAAGAAGTCTTGAAGCACTCATCTGATCCGACTCCCTTCCTGCCTCATCACGTTTCTGAGTTTTTAGAGGACATATGGTGTGCGTTTTGCTTTTAATGGATGATGTGGGCTGCAAATTCTCTCACAGTCCTCCCATAGAGAAATGGAGTCTGTTTGCCCTACACGTGAATCCGGGCTGATCTCTGATGGCTTTGACTAATGGAGTATGGCAGAAGTGATGCTATGCAAGATTCTAAGCCAGCCTTTAAGGGAACTGGCAGTTTCTGCCTAGGTGTCTTGGAGCCTTGAGTTGCCATGTAAGAAGTCCAGCCACCCTACTAGAAAGACCACATGGAGAGACCCTGAGACTACATGGAGAGGGAGAGCAGCCCAGCTGAGCACTGCCACCCAGCCATCCCACCACAGTGTCAGGCATGTGAGTAAAGCCATCCTGGACCCTTCAGATCAAACCAGCTGCTCCAGCGGACATCACATAGAGCAGAAAAATTCATCCAGCTGAACCCTGCCAAAATTATTGACCCACAAAATAAGGAGATACGATAAGTATCATGGATATAGTTTGTTATGAAGCAATAATGCTTTAGAAATTAGACAGTGAAGCTTTCTCCTTCCATCCTATAGGTTGGAATAAAATGATGAAGGAGAAAAGAGAAGCATAATTATAGACTGACGTCAAAATGGAAATGAATTTAGAAAAGTGGAGATCTCCCCATTTCAGCAGAAAATTATATACTTATATTATAGAAAGTGATGATCACATGGAAAACGACCAGAGAAACATTGATTGCACACAATAATTCATTTCACACAGGGAGGAAAAATAACATCAGTGAGGACATGGGAACGTCTGTGCTATTGCTAGCTTTTTCCTGTAATTGCATACCCTGTGCTGAAATTTTGCCTGTAACACCTAATACTGGCATACACACTTCTGCCACCTGCCCACCAGTCACTGAACCTGCTCATGAAGCTGAACTAAAAAATGGCAGGTGGATGTTGGAACAGAGTGCAGAGGAGGAGGACAGTACCTTAGAGTTGACTAAGGCAGAACTGGAGATTCTGCTCTCTGCTCAGACAGACGGTAAAATCTCACAGACATTGGACATTAGCAGATAGCTATGTTTCATCCAGTCACCCAAAGAGCTGCTCCTCACGTAGCCCATGAGGGTGATGGAAAAACAGCCAACTTCTAACAGTAGGCTGAGAAATAGAAAAGAAAGTCAAAAGGGAAAATGGACTTCTGATTCTAATCTTTTCTTTGAGTTTGACAAATAGCAGAAGAAAATGTTCTATTCAAATCAAAAGCCCCCTCTCACTGTACATATTAATTCAGGCGGTTGCATATCACTTACCTCTAAGCATGACTTACAAGTATTTGTTTTGGGCATTTTCAGAGGTCAGTGTGGGTCAGACCTGTTACACAACAAGCAATTTCATTCAGCTTAGAAATTGTACCTTGTAATTACACTATCCTTCAATAGTCACCCTGACTAGAATGTAAATAATCCAGGGAATTATATGGCTCAACACAGTTATACATTTAAAATAAAGTTGGCTGTGAAATTTCAAGCAGAGGATATAGGCTGATTCCCATGCTCATCTTCTCTGTAATCCCCAAAGCCCACATCCAGGTGTTTCAATTACTTTGGTATACATAATCTTTTAAATTCACAGTGTTTACCGGCTTTTTCCTTTCAAAGTAACATTGGTTTGGGAAGAATTCTATTTGAGTGTGGCTCTTCAAGCCCTCACGAGATAAGAAAAAGATATTCTTTTACACACAATAAATAAATAGTATTTGGGCTTGACTTTAGGTTGCTTTCCAGCATCTAATATTGGTTACTTAACCATTTAAAGCCTTAGCTACTTATATTCATTTGCAAAATGAGGGCGCACATTCAACACCTATCTTGTAGGGTTATTGTAAAGGTTAGAGAAGATATATATACAAAGATATGGAGCCAGAACTGTATACTTATTACTTGTATAGCCTTAGACAAGTAGCCTGGACCTTTCTATAACCCAGCTTTCTCATCTGTAAAACAGGGGCTTAAATACTTACAGCATAGAGTTTTGTGGAATTAGAAGAAATTATATATGTGAACATCTTAGCAAGTGCTTAGTAAATATTAGCATTGCTGATGATGTGATGATGATGATGATACCTACACATAGTAGTTGCTCAACAAGTGATAGCTATTGTTTTCAGTGTTATTGAATTTAAAGAAGCTTGCGTAAATCCTATACCATGAGTATTCAGAACAGGAAAATTGGACCACGAGGTATTATCACTGTCCATTCTAATTTGGAATCTATCTATATGAAAACGATCCCGCTTTATAATTTTCTGAGAACCTGAATCCATTACAAAGATGATCAGAATAAAAGGATCAATTTTCAATGGCTTTATTCAGCAATTCTCAGTCCTGAATGTACATTAAAATCAACGCTGGATTTTTCTAAAATGACAGCCACGCAGGGCACACAACCCCCCCAATAAGTGTGGACTGTAGTAGCTCTGCAGGTGACTGCAATGTGCAGACAATCTTGAGAGCCACATATTTAGTCGTTTGGTACATGTTTCCTAGATTGCCTATGCCACAGCTAGAGACCTAGTCTGAATAGAGGCCTCAGCGAGAACAGCAAATTCAAAACTCATGTATCTTTCTATACTTCACTTCAAAAATTTCTATTAATTCCAGACCCTATAACCTGATTTTAGAAAGCAGAATTGGCTGAATCTGGATCTCTGAATAAAATGCTAGCTAAGGAAATTCAAATATTCACAGAAATATTCAAACATTTTTATTAATTATTCATAGGTACTAATTATTTTCAAAAGTCATACATGTTAGTTAAAATAAATAAAGAATTCCTCTTGAGATAAAAGTGTATGTAATGCTCTGGCCTAAGCCAGTAGTCATCAATCAGGGCTGTGAGAATGTTTTAGGAGTCAGGGTTTAAACCTCATTCTGTCTGACTTGACAGTCCATGTTTTTCCCAGGCTTCCACGTTCCAGTGTACTATCCTGTCTCAGGAGAACAAGCCCAGAGTAAGAGGGGTTGAGAAGCTGGGACTCCAAATTTCCACCCCATATCCAACCGAAGTAGCCCTACTCTTGTTGATTTTACATTTTGGCTTGTCTTTCAGGAAAAGCTGAACAGTAAAAAAAGAGTTTCAAAAGTCCTAAATAACTAATTTGTTCATTCTTCTCTTTATTATCGACTGCCAGAATTTTTATAAGTTTGTATCACAGGTAAAATGGTGATTCTGAAGTTATGCAATTAATTTGAATCATGCAAACAATGTTTCCGGGGAAAGAGGGCCAAACAAAAATAATCATATTAAAAATGCTGAAATAATCTGGTTTCACCTGCAAAGATCAACTGAACTAGGTAATTGCGAAAACCTCACTTAGTTTTAAAGTGCGTAAACACAGCCAGAGCATGGGATCTGCTATATTTGATTTCGCCTTTACTATAGAAAACCAAATCCTACACTAAGACTTCCAATAGAGCAGTAATGACAGTGGGGATTTGAAGGTCTCAACCTCTCATTTTGGGGAGAGGGGAAGGGCCTGGGTAGGACTGCATACCAAACATTTACAAGCTTTGAAAAAAGGGCTGCTGGAAATTGCTCCTGAGAGAAGATCAAAGGTTGGGGCTTTGTGGAGGGAAGAATGGGATGGTTTTTAAATCATAATGCTTCATAGTTAGCTCAGCACAAAGCAGCGAGGCCTTTTCAGGGTAGAGAACAATTTTGACGTACAATTGACGTACAGAAGGATACAGAATGAAATGGGAAAACAGGAGGTAAGAGGGAAGTTTAATGAACAATTTTGTGTAGATTTTTTAAATTGGATTTGGTCTCTTTTTTAAAGAAAACTTCAAAGATAAAGACTACCCAATGGTGTCAAAAGAAAAAGCAACAGCAGTAAAGGCATCCAGATGTGACTGCACATGGTACATTGGAAAAAACACGGGCTGTCAAGTCAGACAGATGGAGGCTCAAACCCTGATTCCACCACTTAAAAGCCTTGACGATTGACGTTCTCTGAAATTTTGCTTCCTTGTCTGTGAAAGGGGGCTCTTAAGAATGCATCACATGGAATTGCTATAGGAATGAAATGAGATGTATCCTGTCAAGTAGTACGAATACTATCTCTGGTGAACAATAATTTTCAATTTCCTTCTCCTCCCTCACCTCCAGACATCTAGATGGAATGGTCTCTGGTTAACTTAAAAGCCATCTCTAATTTCGGCTTCCAAACGTGTAATACCATAATAACTATAAATAAATGACAACAACAATCAATGATGTAGTACTCTGATTATTGAGTGGTATTTGGCTTCTGGGTTCTGACAACTACCACAATTGGCAGTCTGTCCTTGCTACTAAAAGTGTGGTCCATTGACAGCAGTATGGTTACACTCTGGGAGCCTGTGGAAAGAAAGAATCTCAGATCTCACCTCAATCTTACTGAATCAGGATCCACCTCTTGAAAACATCCCTTTGTGGTTTATACAGACATTAAAATTTGAGAATAACAGGTCTGACTCTATACCACGCAAAGAATTACTTTTCTCTCCATTTCAACTGGTTGTAGACTTGACTTCTAGAAGAAAATGTTTAAGATTCAAATCATTTCTGGAAAATAGGCTTAATTCCTACATTTAACGTTGTTCAGATGCACTTAGCCCTTAGATGTTTTTGTCCACAAATAAAAGGCTTGCATGTGATTTTCGTCTTCATTTTTCTATGACAGATATTATGAAGTGCTCAACCTACCAAACGTTCAAAATGGTTTTTAAGTAATATTTAAAAATTAGCAATTTATTTTCTAAATATAGAATAATACTTTCCATGGTACCCGAAATTTATTCAAGTAGTTTTAAATAGTTTAATTTAGTTTATATGAAAGGAATCTTTTAAATTTTGAATTGTTCAAATTCTATGAAAACCGACTTTTTTAATTCTATTTTCTTTCTTTTCTACATCCATTAGTTGACTCAACAAACAGTAAAATTTCATTAACCATTTTTTTAAGGAAGCTGAAGCAGAGCTACCACCAAAAAAAGCCTACCGTCTAATAAAAAGGACAAAGATCTTCGCAAGGGTTTAGCGTCCTGAATCTGATGTGTAGGGAAGACCTCAGGATTCTCATTTTCCAGACCAATGAAGACGAGGTGACATTCCAGGAACTAAAGCCAGGAAAGGAGACGACCCGTCCGTCCGGACTAGAGTAGAGGCAGCACAGAGCAGTAGTTGACAGAGAAGGATTTAGAAGAAGAGAAACCTGAGTCTTACGCATGTCCTGCAATGGGCTAGTTGTGTGATTCCGGGTGTGATACATACTTTTTCTAAATCTCAGTGTCTTCTTTATAAAATGAGGCATCACAAACCTCATTGGATTATTGGGTGAATCAAATTATACGAGTAAATATATGTAAAGTATCCAGCATAGCACCTGGCCGGCAGTGAGGACTCAGTAAATTATAGCTATTAGTGCTGTTGTTTGCATATGCAAACTAAAGGCCTCTGGTTACAGATGCAAATCACACCTCTCTCCATTGATTCGTGTGTTTCCTCCTCAAGGACCCTACACTGTGGGAAGTTGAGTATATGAGCTGTGGCAAATATTCCATTGCAGTGTTTAGATAACAAATTACAGCATCTTTCTTTATTAAGTACTCACCTTGTTCCAAGTACTTCTCTAACTGTTTTACATACATTTTATTTTTTACCCTTCACAACAATCATATCTATAGTGACTATTATTATCCCCATTTTATAGAATTGGAGTCTGAAGCACAGAGAGAAGCCTTGTCCGAGATCATACAGTAAAGTGGCTTAGTGAACAGTGGGCAGCTATATATATATTTTTTTGTCATCTCCCTACCCAGCGTCTTAAACTTAGGAAATATTCGAAGGGGGATCCTGTTGTGGACACTGAATGGTGTGATGGTTAAATTTACATGTCAGCTTGGCTAGGCTATGGTGCCCAGTTGTTCAGTCAAACACTAGTCCAGATGTCACTGAGAAGGTATTTTTTAGATGTAATTGACATTTTAATCAGTAGACTTTAAATAAAGCACATTACTCTCCATAACATAGGTAAACTTCATTTATCGGTTGGAGGCCTTAGGAACAAAGACTGAGATTTCCCAAAGAAGAAGGAATTCAGCCTCACGACTAGAACATAGAAACCCTGCCTGAGTTTCCAGCCTACCTGCCCACCCTGTGGAATTCGGACTCAAGACTGCAACATCAATTCCGACCTGAAATTCCAGACTGCCACCTGCCCTGCAAATTTCAGATTTTCCAGTCCCCACGATGACTTGAGCCAATGCCTTAAAATAAGGTAAAATATCTTACTGATTCTGTTTCTCTGGAGAATCCCGATAAATACAAATAGGGACATAAATGTCCTCTCCCCATCCCTTGAGACTTACGAGCACAGCACAGCCAATCACAAAGATGGAGGGAGAGTTGAGAAATTATTCACAGTGGCAGTGGCAGCAACACCAAGAGTGCGCTGGCGGCAAACGTCAAGTGGTAGTGGTCCCCATGGTACCTTCCTCATCAGGTTGTTCCCGGGGCATGACTTTGGCTGCCTTCCTCACTGCCTGGCCTCGCTTGGTCCTCTATCCGTTCTCTGAGACTGGCTTTCCGAGTTGATGTAGATCCTGTTATTCCTATCCTTCCTGTAGTTTCCTTTTATGCTTAAGGAAGCCCATTTGGTCCCTGCTGCTTGCAACCAGAGAACCCTGGCTGTACAGTGTGGAGCAGTGATATGAATCCGATATGTCTAATTCCCATTCTGCCCTTTCAGCCTGCTTCCTAACACATCAGAACTTCAGATTTAGAAAGGACCTTAGCAATCAAGTCCAATTTCATAGATAAGGAAACTAAGACACTAGTAATTGATTAAACTGTGGATTCTAAAACTCAGTGGGAATGACGAATAAGATCAGAAATGATTCCGGGTTACAAAGGATTATGTAAAGAAAAAAAGAGAATTATATAAAAGAATATACGTGTCCCACAAATCCCAGTGTATCTAAACTAAGAGTTGAAGCTATAAAGAGACAAACTAAGAATGAATTAAAGATCGGAAAGAGAAATAGCTTCCTTATGTTTCTGGCAAAGGAGCACTTACAGAGTCCACACACTCCAGCAGGAGACAGAAGGTTTCATCTCAGGATAAGTTGAATCAGAGAGGCTCAGGAGCTCTTCAGAGTTTACTAAGGGACACTGGCCACAAAGAAAGCTGGGAGTAAAGAGCTGCATTGGAAATAAAGACGATTACCTGAGTATCTACAAGCCAAACCCTGAGTCCACCTATACCCAACTCCAGTGACTTTCTCCCAGCTCAGGTCCTTGAGAATCCTGGCAGCCGTACACATAACCTCAGGCAAAAACTGGAGGATTCCTCTCCAGGGATGCCTATGGCCCAGGGGAAGGAACTATAGATAATGGCCTCTGAGAGCACCCCAATAAAACAGCAAATCCTCTTCCCAATCCTGATGATATTATTAGGTTTACCAGTGGACAAGCCATCCTTATGTGCACAGGACTCCCAGCCAGCGTCTCGATGCCCGGCTCTTAAATATGAACAGAAAGCCAAAGATCTCCAGATATTTGAGAAACATCTCTACCATAAAAGCAAGAATTTCATCCTCCATAGTTCAAAAGAGAATGCTCTTATAAAATGTATTGAGTATTTTAACCCAGTGACTTCTGATGAATAAACCTAGGAAATCTTGAAATAAGTTATATCACTAAGAGGATGATGCCGATTGACAGACTATAGGGGAAGAGTTTCATGAGGATCACTTTATTTGTTTGGGGGCAATTAACCCAAAGACGGCCATTTAGTAACACAAATTTCTTCCCTAGCTTCCGTTGAAAGAGGAAAGGAAGGCCACTTTAGAAAACTGAATGTCTGCCCGGAAATTGAGATTCAGATGAGCAAGCTTTGGAATTGGAACTTAGTTCTGTGGTCCAACAGCCTCGTCCAAAAATCGAGCAGGCATCCTACTCAAAAAATATTTGGAAACTGAAGCTTGAAGGAAACATTCAAGAAACAGTAATACAGGATCTCTTGCCAAAAGAGTGGCCCACAAGGTAGTTCCTGGAAGTTCCGCCCCCATAGGTTTTGGGATATGAGTCCCCCAAGCTAATAAAACCCATTAGGAAAGCACTTTCCCAGTTGACCTATCAGTCCAGGCAACTTAGGCTGAGGAAATTTTTCCCAACTTGGAACGGGGGAAAAAAAAGGACAAATATCTGTTAAATCCCGATGGGACTTGTCCTACTGATACAATTGCAACAGAGAATGGTCATAGACAACATGTTATAAAGTGCATCATAATAACCTTTCTAGTGAAGTATTTTAATAATTCTCTTTTCACTTGGCCCATTGCTAACTAAAAAGAGAAATCTAAACTCTCTCTTGCTTTTTTTTTTTGTTTTTAGGTATGATAACAATATTATAGTTATGTTTTTTCCTAAAGATTTTATTATTTTAGAGAAGTTTTCAGTTTACAATAAAATTGAGAAGAGCAGAGATTTCCCACATGCTCCCTACACCCACACATGCATAATCTACTCCGTTATCAACATCACTCACCAGAATGGTACATTTTTACCAAGGATGAACTTACATTGACGCTTCATAATCACCCAAAGTCCATAATTTACCTTAGGGTCCACTCCTGGTTTTATGCATTCTATGGGTTTGGACAAATGTATAATGGCATGTATCCATTGTTACAGTATCATTCAGAGTATTTCAATGTCCTAAAAACCCTCCCTGTTCTGCCTATTCATCTCCAGCCCTTCCCCCCTCCCTCTGGCAAACCACTGGTCTTTTTCTTGTCTCTTTAGTTTCGCCTTTTCCAGAATGTCATATAGTTGGAATCATACAATATCTAGTCTCCCCATATTGGCTTCTTTCACTTAGCAATATGCAATTAAGTTTCCTCCAAGTCTTTTCATGCCTTGATAGCTCATTTCTTTTTAGTGCTGAATAATATTGCATTGTCTGGATGTTTTGTGTGCACATATCTAAAACTCCTTTGAGTAAATACCAACCAGTGTAACTGCTGGATCATGTGGTAAGAATATATCTAGTTTTGTCTTCTTTTCTTTCGCTTCTCCAATTTTGTTATTCTTAGGGAGGCTTGATATCCCTGATGATGGGTTTATATAGCTCCAACAAATCTATTACATTAGCAAAGTAAAAATAAATTTAATATAATTTTTCCTAGTAATTACTTTTCATTTTTAAGAGCAGCAATAAATATCAACAACTGAAAGAATAAACATTGATTTCGATTGGAAAATATTAGAGAATGGGCCAGTATTCCCACTTTTCTCCCTATTATCCCTTTCTGCTCGTGCCACCCTCAACTCTGGCCAAGAGCCTTGACCATTTCCAAGATCCCACATGTCTGCTGCAAGTAGTATTACCAAGGAAATGGAAAAGGGGAGAAGATGGCTGCTTACACCTCCTCAAAGCTGTGGAACTGGGAAGATCCAAAGGTCTGTTTCCCTGCTTTAAAAACCATGGGAGTGAGGAATGGATTTCTTATTGTCATTGACTTGAAATACAGCAAAATAAAAGAAACTGTAATGAAAACCTTTTATTTTGGGATGTACAGCCATTCCCACTTCCTAAATTGTGAGACATTAAATTAAAGGTCCTTTCCTCCTGTAGCTCATTGGACTGAGTTTAGGTGAAATTGCCCAGGAGCAGAGACCAGGAACAGACGCTGAGGAGAACTGAATGCCTCGACCTAAAAGAGGGGAAGAACCTGGAGTTCCTGGGAGTGACCCATGAACGGGAGCTCCTAGGGCTGGGAAGAGAAGAATGCGGTTCAGACCTCTACTAAGTGGAGCGAGAGACCAGGAGAAATTTACTTGCTGGGGATAGCAAAAGCATTTTAAAATCTGAGTGCCTAAGGTTTACTCTCAAGTTACTATTTTCTCCCTCACGGACACCACCTTCATGAACACCACCATGCTTCTGCTAAAGAATGCTGCTTCCATAAGTAGGGGTGTGTGTGTGTGTGTGTGTGTGTACATGTGTGATGAAGGGTCTAAGTTTCACGTCTGGGAGTATACAAGGCAGGCAGATGCAGACAACTGAGAAGTAAAAGCCCAGAAGTAGAGGAGACACAGGGATATAAGCGGCTGGCAGTTCACAAAATCCTGGAAAGTACTTTGAACGTTGAAACGAGGAGCAGAGAGATTGTTGGACAACTCTGTCAAAAAAACCAATTTCATTTAGTGAAACAGATTAAATGCAATTTCTAGTTTGGCATATTGAGCTTTTATCATCCCAAAGCGCCAGACTCCTTTTTTGTTTTTGGAGGAAATCGGATGGAGCAGGCAACTGCTACAGAACAAGGTGGCTTTTATCGTTCTCCTTTTGGTCTGTCTGAAGCACAATTACTTCCTTTCCTTAAAAACTCGGCATTTTTAATAAACTTATTTTTGTTGCTTATGGCTATTTTGGAGAAGCTACTTAATATGACTTAAGAAAATTTTAGTTAAACCTGTTGTATACATTTGTTTTGCATCATTGTTCATACCCTCCTGGATGAACTGATCTGAAAAAAAAAAAACCAATTCAAGTATTTATTTCTGTTTTTTACATTCATGCAGATAATTTTTTTCCTTGGAAATGTTTTAGTTATTTCCTCTATCTCAATGGAGTTGAAGTTCTGTCTTCTTTCCCTTTTGACTTTTGAAAATTTGTCTTTAAAAAATAGATGACTGTTTCCCCTGAAATGAACAAAAAAAATAGTTTTTTCATCAGGTTATTATTCACCCTTTATGTTTGCCTTTTCTTCTCTCCTGTCAGTACATTCCATTAAAAAATCTTGTTCAGGAACTAGCTGGCTGAGTTCATTTTCACATAAATTTATTCATATCACAGCAGCTACTTGGCAAAAAATTCACCGACCTTGAAAGCCCGGTAGGTGTGGGGGTGCTCTAACTCTACAGACCAGGTGGAGGAACACGTCCAACGTGCTAGCTTTTCTATATTTGAGGTTTCAGTGTACAAAACAGTGCCATCACTGTTTACTAAGAGCACCAATTTTATTCCCTTTGGACCATGGGCTTATTACTTTGATGACAACCTGCCAGTAGTCATTTGCTGCAAGAATGGTGTGTGTTGCCCGGTAACATGGGCAGAGGTTCCTGAACAGACTGCCTCAGTCATTATGATCCATATGGCCAAGCACAAATGAATGGGTGGCAGAAGAGGGTTTCTTACATCGTGTCACAATCAGTCAGCCTGTCCAAATGAAAGAGACAGGAGAGAGCCTAACCACGTGACTTTTTAAGAACATTTCTATTTTCTTTCTCTGCTGATTCATTTGATATCACCTCTTCAAATCTCTTCTAAGCACTTATCCTGTGCATTACACTTCTGATCTTCAAGATGATTTTAAATGAAAAGAAAAACATACTTTACAGGTAGAAAGTGGGGGAGATTCAGAAATCTTGTGGTCAAGCCAATTTATGAATCCAATATAAAGGAAAAAATACTATCTTTATCATTTCTGTGCTTTTTTTGTAGGAGCCACTGTTATTTAAGAAAAATGGTAACTACCTTTTATCCCACAGAAATGTAGAAGGAAAAAATTCACCTGAAATTCTATGACTGTGCAATAACTACCATTACCATTTCAGTGACTATCTTTACATATACCACTATGAGTACACACCCATAATTTTAAACAGGCATGCTGATACCTCAACAAAGTGTCTTTATCACGGATTGCTTGCTCTTCTTGTCTCTCTCTCTCATGCGTATCTCTCATCCAACAACCTGGAGTGTATTTTTCTCCATGTGCACATGTGCGTGTATGATATACACATACATATTATAGTTTCAGTTATAGTTTCAGTCAACAAGGTGAGGAGAAATCAAGAGTTTAATGTGAGCCAGTCTTCATATTTGTTCTTGTTCTGTACTCTCTCCCCACTGATTCACGTCCAGATTCTTGGGAATGAGAACTGTAACTAACATCCTAAAGAGGTACTTTCCTAAAAACTCTGCCAAACATGAGCCTCAGGCAGTAGCACTTTAGAAAGTCTCCAACAGAGTGGGATATAGCTCCAAGGGAGGCCTTCTCCTGCCCGCAGAACAGACCACAGTGCAGCCATGGGCAAGTGGAGGCCACACTGCCCAGTGGAAGACTGCAGAGACAGTAAAGTGTGCAATGCTGCCTGGAAAAGGCAGGAGAAAGAATGTGGAAAAATCTAGGAAAGGAAAGGTCCTTAACTAGAAAAGAGATGAGAGGCAATTTGGTATAATGGATATAAGCACAGATACTAGGGTCAGAGTGTGTGGGTCTGAATCACTTACTAGCTGGGTAAATCTCAATTCCTCTGTGCCTGTTTCCTCATCTGCAAAATGGGAACAATTAATAGTACCTCTTTCACAGAGTGAATTAATTTCCTAGGGCTGCCATAACAAAGTACCAAAAACTAAATGGTCTAAACAACAGAAATTCATTGTCTCATAATTCTGAAGGCTAGAAGTCAAAAATCAAGGTGTTGGCAGTGTTGTTTCCTTCTGAGGGCTGTGTGGGGGAATCTGTTCCATAACTCTCTCCTAGCTTCTAGCGGTTTGCTGGCCATCTTTGGCTTATAGATACATCACTCCAATCTCTGCCTTCATCTTCACACAATATGCTCCCTGGTGCCTTCACATTATCTTCCCTCTGTGTATATCTTTCCCTGTGTCCAAATTTCTCCTTTTTATAAGGACATCTGTCATATTGGATTAGGGCCCATCTTAATGACCTCATTTTAAGTGTTTTACTTCTGTAAAGACCCTATTTCCAAATAAGGTCATATTCTGTGGTACTAGGATGAGGATTTCAACATGCTTTTCTGGAAGGACACAATTCAACCCACAACATAGTGCTTTTGTGAGAAGTAAATAAATCGTAATGCATAAGTACTTAACACATTGCCTGGCATGTAATAATCACTATACAACCATCAGCTAGCATTAATAATAATAGTATGTTCCATATAAATTAAGACCCAAATAATGTATTTAGTGAATGCAACTGACAAGAGAAGCAGTTTGGTATATGCCATGTTGTAACTGACTGGATGATTTATAAATTCATTTGAGATAGCTAGAAATTTCTAGAAGCCTTAGAGGAAGGGGAGCAGGGGGACTAAAGTCCCGAGTGAGCAAGTGGGAGCAAAAGCCAGTGAAGTTTCGTCTAAGGAGATTCAGGTAACACACACACACAAAATATAGACTTTTTAAAGATCCCTGAACTGACCTTTACTTGCACAAGAAACCGATTCAGTAGCCAGTCTAGTGTTTTCTCTACCTGGTACTCGCTAAGAATCCATGTGTAGGCTCCTGGCTTTCTCCCGAATAACGTTTTAACCCAGAAAGTCAAACACTGACAGAGGAAATCAAGAATGTGAAATACACAAGTGCCAATGGAGGGTGTAAAATACACAGTTATGTGTCACTTAACAGCAGGGATACATTCAGAGAAATGCATCATTAGGTGATTTCATCATTATGTGAACATCATAGAGTGTACTTACAGGAACCTAGATGAGATAGCCTACAACGCACCTAGGCTGTTTGGTACTAATGTTATGGGATCATTGTCGTATTTGTGGTCCATCATTGACCAAACGTTATTCTGTGGCACATAAATGTATTACTAGAAAGCCAATGTATTCCTTTTAAATAAGAACCATATCCAGAGAGGGCAAATACTTATGCAGTTCTGACCAGCTCACTGTCTCCCTGAAAGCAAGGCATGTGGAAAGTGAAGTCTGAAGGTTACTTGTAATGGTAAAATCAGAACGGGGGAGTTACTTCTGTGGTTTACAAATGGTTAAAATAGCAGCAGGTTCTGATAGAATGTTGCATCTGTCACTATAATAAAGATGTAACTGCTCAGGGACCAAGAGATTGGTCCCATGGGAGTCAGTTAGATCTTTATTTTGTCCCTCCACAGATGCCCTCCCTACCATCTTCACACCACTCTCATTCCAACCCCCGACACATTATTTACATGAATGGCAAGATGATATTTTGAAAAGCTAACAAGTGAGTTTTCCCCAACCTTTTCTAGTATCCCTTAAACCTTCCCCCATTCAGGAACTTAGGCATTCTTTGAGGATGGCATGACAGAGCAGGCCAGAGAAAAGGAGTCTTCTTGGCTTTTGAGTTTCAATAGTTTAGGCTGTGCCAGACGAGAGAAGAATCCTACTGAGACAATAGAGTGAGAAGAATGTAATACTATAAGAGCAAGATTTCCCATCCTACATGCTAGATAGGTTTCCTGGTCCAGGGGCAAGAGAGGAGTCCGAGCATGAATCCATGAGATATTAGATGCTAGTCTGTCCTCAAACAAAGGTGCCCTGGGCCTGACCCTGTCTCCCTGGAGAAGGAGAGAGAGGTAGACACCTGAACTGATTGAAATTAAATTTCTGCCATTTGGGAGAAATGAAGCTCAAATCAGAAGGCAAATAGACTCAGAGGAAAAGAATGCCTCGTATTAGTTGCAAATATGACTTTACAAACAGTTTCTCACTGCACATTAGTAGTGTCAATCAAACAATAATCTAGTGTCTCTCCAGCCAAAAGCCATTGCTCCTCTGTAAGCGGACTGCATCTCTCTGCCCTGATCCATTAGTTTTCATTTAAAGTTGAAAGCTCAGACAGCAAATTCATTTCCTCTATTTTCTTTTCTTCTTTTTCTAATCTCCAATTAACCACAATGTGTTGCCTATGTCATAAACCAACAAATACTAGTTTACCTTTTGGGACGAATAAATGGAATACTTCAAATTGGAACAATATCAGAAAACATAGGATACATTGTCTGTACTTTTAGATAACACATATTTTTCACATTCCATACAAATACAAAACATGATAGAACAACTAGTTCTTGAATGTCCACATTTTTAAGTTCAAAAATTCACCCATGGTATTTTGCATATCGATTTACATACACACATCTGTAAAGCATTTGCACAACTTTTGTTTGTGATTTTAAATTAACAAACAAAATATGGAATTCCTAGGAGTCTTACATCTAGATATTTCTAATTTGGCTTCAATTAGGCATTTCATTCCAGAAAAACTAGAGTCCTGTGTGATGCATCAGCCTGGCAGAATGCTCTAAAAATGCAGGGAGAGTACTTAGCATTGATATCCATTCCCAACTTTGAAATTTTAATCATTTGGTTTAAGCACAAGTTCTCTTATTTTTTAATGTCTCCCCTTCTTGAAATTTGTAAATGGTTCACTCAATCATCTTTAATAGCCTGAAATAATTGAGAAAGAAAAGCCTATATCTCCCCAGCTGCTACCTCTCACCCTCGACCACACACACTCACACACACACACACACACATACACACATGCACATACAAACCAATTAAGATGCACAACACAGGAATAAGTCAAGACAGAAAGGTTAAGAAATGCACTATTGATCAAAAGTCAGAATTTTTTAGCTGAGAAGAGATTTTCAGAATGTGACAGAAGACTCTAAAAATAGGAAATTTATTTCACAAGCTAAACTGTGGCATAGGCCCACATTACATGGCATTCTCGGAGCACACTCATAAAGTTAATGGAAAAGTTTTGAATTGCCACCCAAGAAGTGAGACCATAGGCCTCAAGGCTGAGCAGTGGGATCCACTGATTTGAAAACATGGTGGAAATTCTCCTGCTATCCACAGTACATTCTCCTTTAAGCATTCTGGAAAAGACTACAATACTGTCTTCTCTATTGCTTCAACATGTAAAATATATTTCTTTAAACAGAGAAGCTGGAGGCCGGCTTTATGGATACAGCAGTGTTTGTTGTTTAAGGAAAAAGCCCTGTTGAGTTCAAAGAGAAGCGGAGACAGAAAAAACAGGAGGGGGTCAGCAAAGGAAAGGGAAGATAACATCTTTCTATTCTTTCTAATGCATTATTCTCCCTTGAGGGAGATAGATATAGATATTTTTTCCTCTAAAAATCAGATTTTTCTTCACTTTGGCAGGAGATAGAATTGGTTTGTGAACACTTTGTGCTGTAAAACTTTGCCTGGAGCTGAGTTTCTGTAGTACAGAAGGTTTGTGTCAAATCCAGATACAAAGAGAATAAAAAAAGAAGAAGAAACCATGTATTCAGTACTGATGATATAACAAAAATATTCTCCCATTTGAATGGGGCCTCAGATAAATGGTTAAAATATAAAACTAGTATATCCCTTCCAAACTGGCGGTCTTATAGGATTTTGATAAATACACAAGCACCCACATCCAAACAGTGCATTCGTTCCGTAGAACACGCTAACCAATATTCTATTCTTCAGTTAAGCTGCTCTGACAGGCTTCTCCAAATGCACCTTTAAAAATATTGATAGTTTTAACTATCTAGTGCTCTCTTACATTAAATATTTTCCTTTCTTTCCCCAGTTAGAGTAACCAAAATAATCTCTAAATCAAGATTAAAAAGTGATAACGTATGTTTAAGAGACATTTTCCAAAAAGAAGAAATCTTAGTCTTATTTTAGTAAGATGGAAATAATAGCAGATCGCATTTTAACCGTCATCTCATTTATTCCTTACAATGAGCATGTAAGCTAGGGAGAATGGATATTTTCAGCAGGAAGGAACTCTGAGCTGTTACCATTGGACTTAATCCCCTAGGACCTCACCCTCATCGTGACTCTATACTGTACCAGACAACTCTTTCCTTGTATAAGGATATAAGGGCCTCTTGAGTTTCACAATAAAGTTTTTGATTTACAAGAAGCTAGGCTCTTCAGCTTCACTAGGCAAAGCCTGGCATACATCATTAGTCATCAAGGAAATGTAGATTAAAATCACTATGAGATGTGACTACATACCCTATATAATAGCTAAAATTAAAAAGACTGCCAACATCAGAAACTGAAGAAAATGTAGAGCAAGTGAGTGTAAAACTGTACAACCACATTGGAAAAAGTTCTAGAAGTTTCTTATAAAACTAAACTAAACTTGCCCAGTATTTCCCTCCTAGATATTTGCCCAAGAAAATGAGAACATATGTCCACAAAAAGACCTGTACAAGAATGCTCATATCAGCTGCATTCATATTAACCAAAACTTGGAAATAACCTAGGTGTCCATCAATTGGGAAATGAATAAAATAAATGTGATATATTCACATAATGGACTACCACTCAGCAATAAAACAGAGCAAACTACTAATACATGCAAGAACATAAGTGAACCTCAAAAACACTATGCTGAGAGGAAGAAACCTTACACAATGGAGTATGTACTACCTAGTTCCATTCACATAAATTTCTAGAAGAGGCAAAAAGTAAGAACAATGGTTACCTAGGATGAGGAAGGAGGGTTTACTGGGAAGGAACAGGGGAAACATCCTGGAGTGATGGTTATATTCCCTATCTCCTTTGGGTTTGGGTTGCACAAGTTTAAGCATTTCTTGGAATTCATGAAAAAGTACATGAAATATATGCCCATTACATTGGATGTTAATTTTACCTCAAAAGAAAAAAGAATGATCAGCAAATATTGAACTCTTATTGATGACAGGCATGCTAAAGTATTAGGAGGGGAAATGTACTGGTGTCTGCAACTTACTTTCAAATCTATAAAAAATTCAAAAAGATGGATGGACGGTGTATTTGTTCCTTATCTCTCTTGTAAGAAATTTAGTGGTTTAAAACAACACAAATTTATTATCTTACCGGGGATCAGAAGTCTGCAATGAATGTCACTAGGGTAAAATCAAGGTGTGAGCAGGGCTCTGCTTCTTCTGGAGGCTCCAGAAAATAATCCATTCCCTTGTCTTTTCCAGCTTCTAAATGCTGCACACATTCCTTGGCTCATGGCCTCTTCCTTCATTTTCAAAGTCAGAAGCATAGCATCTTCCAGTCTCTGACTTTGCTTCCACTGTCACATTGCCTTCTCTGATTCTTTTAAGGATCCCTATGATTAAAATGAACCCAACTGGGTAATAGGATAATCTTCCCATCTCAAGGTAATTAACAAACTCACATCTGCAAAGTCCCTTTGGCCATATAAGGTAACATATTCACAGGTCCCAGGGATTAGGACATGGACATCTTTGAGAGGACCAATATTCTGCCTAGCACAGAGGGATAGAGAAATGGGTAGAAATTTGACAAAACAAGTATAGTAAAATGTTAATTATAAAATCTGAGTGGTAATTACATAAGAGTCCAGCATTAAATCCTGTTAGTTTTTTGTTTGTTAGAAATTTTCCATAATAAAATACTGGAGGAAAAAAACAAAGTTTAAATTCTAACCATGAACAGAGCTTGGCAAGACCTTCCTATGTCCACAGAAGAGGCCAAGAGAGTGAGTGGAACCCAAGAAACCTCGTGGTCAAGATGAGAAGGAAGTAGGCATTGATGCCAGAGTGGGCTGAGTATCAGAGTGAGGCAGGCCACGGCTGTAGAAATCTGACTGAGTGTTGTCTGGATGAGGGTGACAAGGGACAGACAGGGTGAGCTAACACCTTACCAAGAGCCAGTAGTTATACTCTGCCCTGACTACTGAAAATGCCTAAATGCACATAAGCACACCCACCCCACCACCAATTCTGGGGAGAAGAGAAGGAGAGCTAAAACTCTAAATTCATTGTTGATAAGCTTAAAATGACAGAAAAAGACTGAAGAACCCAAATGACAGGATTAAATTTTCTCAACCACATGGTACTGGGCCTTGAAATGGAAAGCAATCTTTTTTTAATGGGAAAATAAAATTATAGTCTATGCAAACCTGAGTTTTCAGTCTATAAAATTCCTGTCTGTAACATTCATACTCATTCTATAGATGAAGAATCTGAGGCCCAGAGAGGCAAATTTTCTTGTTTTCAAGTTCAGGGTCATTCCCACTAGAAAGTAGTAAGGAGAGCTGGTGAAAAAGAGCAGAAGGAAGACTGACAGAAGAAAGAGGGAGGGAGGTTTTCTTGACAAAGCAGAAAAACCAACCCGGACTGACTAAGAAAATAGCACTGGGGGAGGTTTTCCAATTTATTTTTTCTCAATGTGAGATTTTATATTTCTTCTGGATATTCAAAAATGATGGCTGCCCTAAGTTCTAAATTGCCATTAATAGGAAATTTCCTGAAAAACAGGATTGCCTTATATTAACAGTGACCCAACAGCCTTTCAAATAAATCTTATACTTTTCTAGATACAAGAAAAAATAATACATAGTCAGGGATGATATTCAAAATATGCAACATTCAATATGGCAGGCAAATTCACCCATCAAAACAGACACAACCGTGAACTATCCACATAATTATATAAGTGCAAACCAGCCAAATATCAGCACTGTAGCCAGATTGCTTCACCCTCCATCAGGAGTCAGGTACATAAACTGATTTTTACTTAAACAGTGGGAAAACATTCAAAACAATAAGGTAACGTCTTGCAATAATCTGAGATTAATCACAAGACTTAAGCCATTTAACTGAGTCTTCCATTTCAACACTCTCTTATGCTAATCACAACACGCATAGGCATAGTTAGAAAGGAAAACTTTTGGTAAACTATTTAATGGCATAAAATATCCTTGTTTTAATGCTGTGTTCTACTCAGCACATGATCAGGCATTCGACAAATAGGTGTTCATTAAATACTATTGAATGCATGAACCAAAATACAAATTTGTTTTTATTGCCTCAAATGAATTCATTTAATTCACTAAATACACTCACCTTGAGAAAAACTTCCCATGGCAGCAAGGTTGAATCTTTCATACAGGTCCAAATGTGAGGTAGATAGGAAACACACTTTTTCCTAGAATGGAATAAATTTAAAATGTAAGAAGATTAAGCTCATTCATGCAGAGAAAGTTGATTAGCCTTCTGAGACTGCTGAAAATCTCTCCAGCATGAAAAAAGAAAACTTAAAAAAATAAAAATAGAAAGTTAGTATACTGGAATATTTTCTGAGATAGAACGTTTAGAAGATAATCGTAGACTTGCAGTCTGGGAAAAAGAACAGCCATGCCATTACTTATAAAGCTAAATAGGATTTTACTGCTTCTGTGTTCAGTGCTTAACAAAACACAACAGTTGCCAAACATGTTAATCCACTACATTAGGTATTAAGCTAATGAAGTTATAAAATCAAAAGACCTTTGTTACTACAATGTCAAGGTCCTGGTCCAGTAGGATAATAAATACCCAGGGGTACCTTAGGTTTCAAAAGAACAGCTTACTCACCTAATATCACCTCCAAACTGTTCTGCTGATGTCTTGAGAGGAGAAAAGAGCAAGAGAGAAATAAAACCTATGGTCCTGCATTATTTCCCCACACTTTTAACACAGTATTGCCCCCCCACCATGCAATATGGGATAGGATTTATACCAACAATATACAATGAAGAGTTTTCATTCACATTTTTTTTAAAAGTGGGAAGGAGTCCAGCTTTCGTATAAAACAAGAATCCTGTTCATATGTGGAACACTCAGAAATTTGCTAGTATTTTGAATTTTTTAACACAAGTGAAAATGACCCTGATTGATACAGGGGGAATATTTGAGTTTTGGGGAGATTTTTGTTTTCATTTCCTTCACTTTATTTTCAAAATTTAGACATAAGACATACATACATATTTAAAGACTCAATCAATACCTTGACATTTCCTATCTGAGTTTCCTTTGGTTTTCAATATGTCAGGTTTCAGCTGCTACTCAGCCTTTGGCTCTTTCTGGCAAACACGTCTCAGGAGAACTTGACCAGCTCTTAAAGAGCAAGATATAAAACCGGGATCCAACTAGGGTTCCAACGTCTCCGGAACATGTTGTCCACGGGGTTCCAGACACACTTTTAGCACTCTTGCCAGAGGAGGGAGCAAAAAAACAAGCAATCTATCCAAGCTATAGCAAAAGAAGCTCCCCCTAGCCAACAGATATTTGAATCATTTGTATTCTTCTTCAAAAACAGTGTGGTTTTTAAATATGCTTCCTGGACATTAGGGGTTCCATGGAGCTCTTTAGGAGCCACTGCAAGAACAGAAAGGTGAGGGTGCTGCAAAGTGGGGCTCCTGGACCTTCGACTCCGCTCCAGTCAGAGCGTACTTCACTGGAACATAGGAGCTTCATTTAAAAAAAGCAGGGGGAAAAGCACTGGGAGTTAAATAAAAATGAATTTGAAAACTACAGTGTTAGAATAAAAAGGAGACACAGAAAAAAAGAAAGTAAGAATCTTTGATTAAACAGAGTGAAGACTTCCTTAGGTAGTTAGACCAAATAAAGAAGAATTCAGGATGTCCTTCTGAGACATAATAAGGAATATATATTTGGTCTCTGCTCCTATTTCCTGACACAGAGCTCCTAAATCTCTTGGAATTTCCTAGGTGATAGGAGTATCTTCTGTTCTAATGAGTGACTCTTGATGGTCTCCTGAATTGCTTCAAGATGGGGGTTGTCACCAGAAAGACTAAGCCATGATTAGAAGCTTGGAACTTTCAGACCCACCCCACCCCCATCCTCCAGGGAGGGGAGAGGGGTAGGAGATTGAATTAATAATCAGTCATGCCTACATGATGAGACCTCCATAAAAGACCCTAAACTGTGGAGTTCAGAGAGCATCCAGGTTGGTAAACACATCCACGTGCCAGGAGGGTGGTGCATTTCAACTCCACAGAGACAGAAGCTCCTGTGCTCAGGACCCTCCCATGTACCCCTTGATCTGGCTGTTCATCTGTATCCTTTTAATATCCTTTATATTAAACTAGTAAATATAAGTAAGTCTTTCCATGAGTTCTGTGAGCCATTATGGCAAATTATTGAACTTGAGGAGGAAGTTGTGGGAACCCCTGATTTGTAGTCAAGTCAGACAAAATTGCAGGTAACCGAGGGACCCCCTACTTGTGATTTGTGTCAGAAGTAGGGGACGGTCTTGTAGTACTGCACCGTTAACCTACGGGGTCTGACACTAACTCCAGATAGTTAGTGTCAAAATTGATTTAAATTGTAGGACACCCAGTTGGTGTCTGCAGAAACTTGGAAAATTTCTTAGTGTGGAAAAGCTACACATTTGGTGTCGGGAGTGTTGTGAGTAGAGGAACAATTCTCCTTTACCTTCTCTGATAATATTAATATTATCAAACGGTTGAGGCACTGCCTGGCTGAAACTAGATCTTACATCTTAAAATCACTTAAAATGAGACACAGACTTTGACTGGGACTCCTCTATAAGCTATTTGCCACATGGTATTTTTCTTCTGAGAGTAAAGCATTTGGGCTCTGGATTTACCTTTCTGAACTGCTACATAATTCTTTCCACCCTCTGGTGAAATAGAGACTATGATGGGTTAGATTGGGTGCCACAGCTTCTCTTCAGGTAAGCCCATTAGGTGTCGATCAACTGGCCAAGTCAATTCACGAAAGGTTAAGCAGAAGATGCAAGTAATATCTTATTGACCATTTTCTTCCTTAGAAAATAGAGGAAGTCTGAGCAATTGCTTACTAAAGTTTGTCTCATCCACCTCACACTTTCTGTTTTCAATTTAAGTTTTCTAGTTTATGCGTTAGGTAAGGTTCTAAAATTATTGCATTCAACCTAACCAAAAGCATCTGAGTTTATATTTACAGTGTAAATAGCAATTTAGTAGGGTGATGGTATTTGTTACACGCAAGTAATTTGAATTCAGTCAATCTTCTTTGCAAAATTCAGATTACAGCCGGTATTAAATTCTCCACAAGAAATCAAACAAACAGAAGCAATATGTGCTATGAAATGAAAGAAACCCAAACAAGCTCAGAGGCGGTTTGGCTCTGCCAGGTGATGTTATTGAATTTGGCATTGTAGAAAAGGGTTCAAAGAATACAGCCACAGGACTATTGGATTTCAACAGAGTGAAGTTGGAAGGATTAAGGGATTTAGCCAACAAGACACAGAGGGACAGCCCACAGCCATTCACCAGCACTAGTCATAAGTGCTATTCCCAGCAAGCTCCAGAGGGCCCCCTGAGTAAAACCCCAGTAGATGGGAATTTCCCTAAAAGAAACATGAATATTTAGGTGGATTCACCAAAGGGGGTGCCATTCAAAGACCTGGGCAGAATATTGTGCTACCTAAAGAGGGAAATAAAGGGGGTAGGAAAGGGGGAGATAGAAGAGTTACAGTAAGGAAACAGGCAAGCAGGCTAGGGCTGAATACATTCTGGAAGCAAGACCAAGAAAAGTGTACACACACAGGTTCTTACAGATTTACCAGAGAAAGGAGGAGAATGAACACAGGGTGCAGGAGTAGGAAGCCCCCAAAATGTGTAAAATGGTGAGGAAAATATACAAATGAATCAACCATGATAACGGCCTATTAAGGCTTTTCCTGAGTTTTCTATGTTCTATTCCTACTGGTATCCCTTGGTTCCTGAATATGACAAAGTTTTTCAGCTTCTGGCTAAGCCTCCACTGTTTTCTCTGCCTACAGACTTCTCCCATTTCCGCCTGGGAGACTAGCTAATATACTCTCATTGGCTGGATTTCAGTTTAGATCATTTCCTCCAGAAAGCATTTCCTGATCCCCTAGCCTACATTAATCAATCTGTTACAGGTTCCAACAACATTTTTGTTTCTTGAGACATTTAATGCACTTGTAATTAATCATTCCACAGCTGAGTTCCCTAAAAGAAAATCTATGAGAGCAAGGACCATATCTACCTTATTGACCATGAAGTCCTTAGGACCTAGAAATTTCCTGGAATGGTGTTTAATATTTTCTGGATGAATATAAAGGAGAATCCATTTGAGTATGTAGCATACTCCAGTATGTAGTAGCCAAGCTCAGAGCAATGTCATAGTAGTCCTGTCTCCACTACTCATTCCTTCACCCCTACTTCACTCTAACACATGGTTTAATTAAGAACTTCGTGACCCACCTTTGGCAGACACTGTAAGTTGGCTCACATATTACCTATTTCCAATGCTCTTTTCCTTTCCCTTGCTTTCAATATTAGTCAGGATAGGTAAATTATGCTGTGATAACAAATAACCCCAAATTTCAATGATTTAAATAAAAAAGCTTTATTTCCCACCTGTGCAAGTCCACAACAGGGCTAGGCAATTCTCCAGGGCAGCTGGCCTCCATGCCAGGGCTCAGTGATCCAGGCTGCTTTGGTCTTGTGACAACCACATAGTAACATGTGTTTCTGTGCTTGCTGTGATGTGGAAGGGAGCACAGAGACTCACACAATGGCTCTTGAATGCTTTGGCCTGAAAGTGACACATGTATGTGTCGTGTTAGGAAAAACTACCCACATGACCACACTTCACGGGGTAGGGAAGTGTTCCTGCAAGTGGAGGAGACCTGGATAATAGTAGACACTGGCAATGTCTACAACATCTTCTACCTAGAGGCTGGAAAGCCAAATACTTATTTCTCAACCTCCCTTGCAGCTAAGTATAGCCATGTGACACAGAGGAAAATTTTTTCTTTACCAATTCACTTTCAAAAGTTCCTGGAGGACTCTGTCTAACCTGATTTGGGTCAAGTGCCCATGCCTGAATCAATTACTATAGTCCTTCAGTTGGTCAGCTTGAATCAGGTGTAACATCATTTCAGCTTCAAGTAACAGAAAAACTATTATTGACTTAAGCAAATTTAGGAATGAATCGTTAAAACACTTTCCCTGGCACCTGAGAGCTACTGCGTCAACCCTAGGAGTTGCCTATATCTGTGGTTCTTGTCATATGAGACAAATAAGCCTCTAAATATGTTTAAGCCAATTCTTCTGTGTGGAAAGTTGGGAAGAGATGAGCCCAGGATTTAACAGCTGCTGCAGAGCCAGTTTCATTGAGATAACCAGCCTGAAGAAAGAAAAAAGCCCACAGAGAGAAGCAAAGACTAATGATGGAGAGAAAAAAAGAGAGAAAGAGACCTGAGAGCTTTCAAGCTCAGGATTCTAAAGGATATTGTACAGTACATTACACCCTTCAAATCCCTTTCCTAGCCGTTGTCTGATTTCAAACAATAATCCCAATGAAACAGGCAGGGCAGATATTATTAGCAGATGGTATAGCAGCCTGGAAACATGAAGGCTAGTACCAGATTTGTCACCCATTTGTTGTTCAGGGTTAAGCATGTCTGTAAAATAAGGAGTTCGAACTAGTCTGGCATGATAAATATGAACTCAGCCTTTGACCTCAGAAACATTTAAAGCCCAGCTCATCCATTCATAGGCTGTATAATTTCTGATAAATTTAATTAACCTACCTAAGTTTCCATTATTTTATCTGAAAAATTGGGATGATAACATCTTCTTTACTTTGTTGTAACAATTGAAATAATTAAAGACAAAGCTTCTACCACAATGCTTGACCCACAGGAGATCCTCAATAAACATTAATTACCTGTCATTACATTTTTCTTCTCCCAAGATTCCCTTTAAACCATGAAGATATATTCCCATTTTACAAATGAGTTTACTGAGTCAATGATGGGCCAAGGTCTTGCTCAGGTCAATCTAGCTGGCCAGGGTTTAAAATGGGACCCAGTTCTCAAATGGAATCAGAATCTATGCTTCCAGGCCAACAGTCTGGTGTTGTTTCCATGATGCCCAAATCTCCACAATCTCTTCCATTCATCTAGCATTTATCAAGCATGAACTACACAAAAGCAGATTGCTGACTATCCCTTACGCCACCATGCTCCTCTCATGCCATATCTCCCTCCAGAAACAGGATGTTTATAGCGTCATATAACTTGAGAATTGAAAGAGATCTTAAGGGTAATTTACTTTAACTTCCTACTGAGGACTGGAATTCCCTTTATAGCATCCCTTATTTGTGGCATCTAGCTTCTGTTAGGACATTCCAGCACAGATGATGAAAATGCTGTGGTTCTGGTGACATGGTCTTAGAAGTCACTCCTCTTTTGGTTGCTGGTATCAGAAATTTAACTCAAACTACCTATGCCAGAAAGAATATATTTCCTCATATGTTAATTTCTGGATTTAGACCAGGCTTCAGGCATTTCCTGATCAAGGGGTTTGACCGCTGCCATTAGGATGATCTCATTCTCTCTGTTTCTTGGTCCTATCCCTGAACCAGTCACAATATCACAGGAGTGCAAAACTCTGACTTGCCAAGCCCAAGAGTCATATTCAATCCTGTTGTCAGGGGTAGGGTCAGTGCCCCTAAACTGTAAGATCTGAGGGTGAGAAAGGGGCAGCTCCCCAGGAGAAATCAGGATAATACCACCAAGAAGAGGGAGAAATGGAAACTGAGCAGGCAAAAACAACAAATTCCACCACAGTGCTATCTTATTCCATATCCTGAGTCAGAAAAGGGACTTAAGGACTTCTTTCCTAAAACTTTGAAGGTTAAAATAAAGCCAACAGTTGGAACATGCCCTGCATTATATTTCTCAGGAATTCTTTGGTTGCAAGTAACAAAATAACCAACAAATACTGGCTTGAATAATGTAAGGTTTGTTTTTCTTACAGAGAAGGTGAGTGATTTTTGGTCCTGATTCAGAAGCTTAACAGTGGCAGGTTTCTGAGTTGGTGACTTTGAGGTTCTCCTCGTGTTTCCCCATGGCAACAGAGTGGTCACACCAACTTGAGTCACATGTCCTCAAAGGCAGGAAGCAGCAGGCAGTGTAGAGCAATTTGTATACTTCTTTTTGATCTAGAAGAGAAATCTCTTGCCCAGAAACCTTCAGAAAACTTCTCTTTCCCTCTCCTTGGCCAGAAGTGGGTCACATGGCCACGTCCAGCAGCAGAGGATGTTGGTATCTGCCTTTCCAGGCTCCAGAGTGGGAGGCAGGCAAAAGGGTGTCACGGTTTTGAGTATCAACATCGTCTATGATACATGTGTTAGCAAATGTGGTTTTGATCTTTCTTCTTTCCACTCAACCAAATAAGGCAACATGACCTATTAGATCTGAAAAGAATAGGTCTTGACCCCATAATCCCAGGATCTCCATAATATTCCAAAAGAGTAATTAGACCTTTTCAAAATAGCAATTGAATTGCAAACTCTACAAAAAGAGAAATCAAAGTTCATGTTTATATTCCATAGACACCAGCACAGTGCCCAGCAAATTGCAGACAATAAATATTTTCAACTAGACCAAAATGTCCTGCTCAGAGGTAGTCATTTTTCTATTAATAGTCAATATTAACCACAGACCAAAATTTCTCTAGTTGCTCTTCTAGGGCTTTCCCTTTTAGAAGTAGCTGGTATTAGTTCACACATAGCGAACCATTTTGCTGGATTTTTGTATGTTGGTTTGCTTGCTGTTTCTCTATTCACCAATAAAGTGGTCTGTAAGCAGAGCAAATTTCATTAGCCACATAGTCTAATCCAGTGGTTCCCAAACTTAGCTTTTAGATACAGATTCCAACTCATCAGCCTCAGAATGTCTGATTCCATGGGTCCCGGGGGGCGCTGGGGGGGGGGGGGGGGGGGGGGGGGGGGTGGCAACTGCCTTTTTTTAAAATCTTCTGATTTCAGCTGAGTTTGGAACTACTGGTCAAACCGACCAAACTAATCAGTTCAAATAGACTAAAAAGGTCTATTTTCATTCACACTTTGCAGTCTATAGGCATCCTGCTGTCAAATGGTTGCCCAGCAACCCAGTGACTACTTTAACTATTGAGAGACCTCAAACAATTGAAACCCGTCTAAAAAGATAGGGAATGTCTTATTAATGGGGCCTTCTTGAGAAGGTAATTTTATTGCCTGCCATGTTGACAATAAAATTTGCCAAGTTCTGTGTCTTCCCAGAAACCAGTCCAAAGACAATTCACAAACCAAAGTCATCAACTGCTTCTGCCTCCCCAGCAGGAGTCTCACTCCCACTCCCTATAGACACATGACCCGTATCAATGATGAACACTGAAACATCACCTTGCCTAGATTTATGCTCAGTCAGATACATGAAGATTCCTCTTTGTTCCTATCCACTTAGATTTAATGTTTTGCCCAATTTCCGTAGTTCAGTGGTCTGCAAAACCTCTGAGATTATCCCTCCCTCATAACTTTTTACTACTCCACCTTAAATTGGAGGCCTCATGACCCAAGATGTCAAAGCAAGCCCAGGATCAAATTCTCATTCATTTATCCAACCAACAGAAAGAATAATCTGCCTCAGGGTGCATTCTTTTCTCCATATTCCCAATAAACACAGTAATGTACAGCAAGAAAAGCAAGTGTTTATTACAACCTATTTCTAAATCCCTGAGCATTAAGACTTAACATTTCTTGCCTTGTCCATTTAAATTAGGTTTTTTTAATCAAAGCATAATTGTCTATATATAACATCTATCTCACTGAAAAGTCAGTATGTGACTCTATCTTTCTATGAAACACACAAGCAAGTGATCTATAAAGAGGAGACTTCACCCAAGCAAGACAGGCAGGTCCCCATGTTTTCAGGGCAATAGCCAGTATTTTCGGTCCTTGTTAATTTCTCTTGAAGAGGGAACAAAAGGCAGATTGATTTCCCCACAGAACAAGCGGTAGGCCTCCACCAGGGGCCTCCAATCCTGGGAGAAGGAGATTGTCAACGAGGAGGTAAATTCTGGCTCCTGACTGCTCTGATAACTTGTCCTCCCTTTCTCCTTCCCTTCCTGCCACTTTCAGTTAACTGGAACGTCAAAAGAATAATAATTCAGCAACACAGCATGGTTAATAAAATCTAATGTAAATGCGCATCAGTCTCAGAGCAAGGAAACAATCTCCCCACTGTATTTAATATTCCTCATATCCTTCTGGAGATGTTACACTTCCCTTTGGGCTACTTGTTGAAAGAATAAAAATCTAGAGATAAGTGAGTGTAACAATTAGAGTTCAGGATCTAATAAGGAAAACAAGATAATGTTCCATGGTTTGGGGAAGCTGGGAAGTTGCAGGGGGTGGGGTGACAAAATAACACTTTCTAAATGTGTGAAAAGCTACGAAAGTGATATAAACTGAGTATGAGCAGACGGAAATAAGCTAAATTATAATAAGAGATGTGGCGATTGGACAGTGGGAAAAATATTTTAATATTAATTGACGCTAGTTATTGAATACAGTCATCATTATCTGAGAAAACAGGCTCAAAGACTTGCCCGAGTTCTCACAGGTAAGCATGCAGTAAAGTCAGGGTTTGAGCCCAGGTCTGGCAGACTCCAATGTGCAGACCTTGTACATTATTTCTCCATGGAGGGCTGGGTGGGTTTGCAGAGAGACATGGAAAGAAACTGACACTATGACTTTATTTTAATACCTGCCCTCCGCTAATCAGAATGGCCATGGCTTTGCCACTATTTATTAAAAAAACTCTAAGCTAGAATATGTAGGCCTGCTATGGCCAAGCAATGGGAAAGTGTGATAGAGCGCATTATTGTGGAAAAACATTTGCTTCTGCCCCTGGGGTCTACTTCCCTGTGAGAAGATTATACATCTCACTCTATTGACATTAGGTTTGGTCATGTGACTTGTGTTGCCCCTTCTTGCAGAAGCTTTGTACATCCCCACTCTGCTGAACTCAGGAGTATCAACGTGACTTTCTTTGGCCAGTGAAATGTGGGCAAAAGTAATGAGTGTCAATTCCAAGTAAGAACTTTTAGAGACAGTTTATGTTCACCATGTCTCATTTCCTCCTGCCGCAGGCTGTAATGACCCAAATAGAAGCTGCTCTGTCAGCCTGAGCATAGGAGTGAGGGCGTCATCAAGTGGAATCATAGCCAACCCATGATGGACATTCAGTGTGAGCATGAAGTAAACCTCTGTTGTTGTAACCACTAAGATTTCAGGGTCATTTGTTACTGCAGCATAGCTTAGTGTAATCTGACTGATAAGAAAACGTGACTCTGATCTTTGCATTCTAAGACTTCTGAAGATCAGAGTGTATGGGGTTAATACAGGATGGGTGGCTATTTCATCATGACTTCTTCATCCAAACCCTTTGATCTAAACCACTTAATCCAAACCCCTTCCTCCCAGTCCCACAAATTGGGTCAAAAGTGAAAAATGTAATTTTTTAATCCACATGTGGACTGTCTCCATAGGTTCTGGTAAAAAAAAAAAAAAAAACGATGAAAGTACTGCCTAGAATTGGAGATAGTCTTTAAGAGCAATCTCTTCGTAATCAATCAAGCATGGATTCTAATCCACTGGTCATCACATGTGAGATTTTGGGCATATCATTTCCTGTTTCTTCAAACATGGTTTGCTTATTGGTAAAACAAGGACAATAACAGTATTGTGGGGAGTATGGACTCAGAGAGGTATTGTAGCAAGACCACCAATCATCAGGGAAATGCAAACCAAAACCATAACATATCACTTCATGCCTGTTAAGATGTCTATTATCAAAAGACAAGAGATAACAAGGATTGGTGAGGTTGCAGAGAAAAGGGAACCCTTATTCACTGTTGGGAATGTAAATTGGTCCAGCCCCTATGGAAAACAGTATGAGGTTCCTCAAAAAGTTAAAAATAGAACTACCATGTGATCCAGTGATTTCACTTCCAGTATTATATGCAAAGGAAACTATCTCAAAGAGATATCTGCACCCCCATGTTCATTGCAAAATTATATACAAAAGCCAAGACATGGAAACAAAGTAAGTGTCCATCAATGGATGAATGGATAAAGAAAATATATTTACAATGGAATATTATTCGGTCATTAAAAAGAAGGAAATCCTGCCATTTTCAACAACATGGATGGACCTTGAGGGCATTATGCTAAGTTAAATAAGTCAGATAGAAGAAACAAATAGTGTATGATCTCAAATATGTGGTATCTAAAGAGAGCAAACTGAACTCATAGAAACAGAACAGATTGGTGGTTGCCATTGGCAGGGGATGGGGGTGGGAAAAATGGCTGAAGGAAGGGGGTCAAAAGACATAAACTTTACTTCTAAGATAAACAAATTCTGAGGATGTACTGTACAGCATAACTATAGTTAACAATACTGTATTGTATATTTGAAAGTTGCTAACAGAGTACTATAGATCTTAAAAGTTCTCATTATAAGAAAAACAATTTTGTAACGGTGAGGTGATGGATGTTAAATAAATGTATTGTGGTAATCATTTCACAATATATCAAATCATTATGTTGTACACTTCAAACTTATACAACATTATATGTCAATTATGTCTCAATAAAACTAGAAAAAATAAACAAAAGCTCTAAAGTGAAAAGAATAAAAGATGGATACTGTGGGGATAAAATGGGACAAAGCACGTAAAAGCCCTCAACAAATGCTAGTTACTTTTATGAACAGAGGCACAGGAGGGATAAAAGGATAAATCACAGTCTAATAGGGATGACAAGATAAATCATAAATAATAATAAAGGCAAAATGTTATAAAGGCTTTAAGAGTGCCACAGATAAAGTGCTAGAGGAGAAAAGAGAAAACAAGTATAGCTCTAAAGAAAGGGGAGAGAAATCAGAGAAGACTTCACAAAAGAGGTGGCATTTGATTTGGGCCACTTATATTATTCAAAACCCTTTAAATAGGGATCTATACTCTAAATTTTTCCTAGATTTAGCCACAAGAAAATTTTTCTCTTTCCTGAAAATTTACAGTCCTTCTCTTCAACAGACATTGAACTATGACCTGTCGTGCTTCCTTCTTTGCTTTTGAATATTAGAAAGGTCTGGACAAATGTAATGTTTGACTTGGGTCGTCATCTTAGACTTTGTTCTCCCCTCTCTTCCTTATGGCTTCTGATTTTGCTCTTGATCGTTTTTCACTACATGTTGTAAACCTAATGCTTTATCTTTATCGTAAGCTGCCTCAGTCCATTCTTGCGCATTGGTAGTGTATATGTTTTAAATAAATAAAATATATTTCTCATCTTCCTCCTAGTCTTTTTTTAGTCTTTTATTTTGGTAACTTGTTCAAGGATAGAGAAAGAGATTATTCATTCTTTTATGGTTTACACAGGACTTGATAGAATGGGCAGTACGAATGATCAAGTCAGATTGGTACCCTATACTGTGGGGTTAGTAATTAAAGTACTAAGTGATGATTTTCAGGTTAAAGTCAATTAGCGTCATTTCTCACTTAGCGAAAAAGAAAATCAGCACAACAAAAAGGCAGGTCACCATTACTCAGCTGAACGGGCAGTTTTAAGTTAAATGGCACGTTTTTAGGTTGGGGGAGGTACCAGTAGGATTACCACCTTACTTCTTTAAAAGAAAAGAAAACTTTTTTCAAGTTAAACCTGGGGAGTGATCTCTCATATTCCAAGTACAAAACAACTTGATCCTTTTCAATAAGAGAAACCCCAGCTCATTTTTCTGCAGAAAAGTAAGGGAGAAACCAAGGATTTACAGGAGACTGTGTATAAGAGCAAGTTAGAATTTCAATGTTTGCATTAACATGTCCAGGACAAATACCAATTTCAGAATTCTTCTAAGGGGCGCAATTAAATTGATTTTACATCGTCTAAGTAAAATAAGTAAGGCTGTAATATATAGATAGTAACACCATTAGCATTCTTGTCAGTAGATAAAAAAGCAGTTCATAGGAAAACATATTATCAGCAAAACAAGAACCCAACAGACTTATTTGTGTGAATTGACCATTTGAAGCCCTGAATTGTTAATTTCACTTTAGTCATTGCTATAATGCCCTTTCAGAAAACCTACAGGAAATGTCCAAGACATTTTTAAAACTAACATAGCCAATCTGCTAATTATATCCAATAATTGTTAACAGAATGGCAAAATAATATATCCTTGTCAAAATTAAACTGCCGTTCAGAACAAGTAGTAAAGAATTGCAGAGAAAGCTTTCTGTTCATTGAAACACAACATGTTTACTGCATAACAAGGAACTATTCTCTGGCAAAAAGAAGAGATTGGAAAACAGTTCACTGGTGACTTGTAACTCAGTTTTTCAGAAATTTTTATAGAAAATGACATGTTATATAACTTATGATTTGCAGTAATATAATACCACGCCCATTTCATAGTTTACCTTTGCTAATACTTGCTTACAGGGAAAAATAGAAAGTATGTGGTGAAATTACAAATATACCTCTTTCCCAAAGATAACCACTGTTGATCTTTGGTTTATCATCCTGGTTTCTTATCATCATACACTGTTTTATGAGCTAATTAAACTATGTTCACTAAAAAGCATTTTATGAATTTGTTTCCATATCAATACGTCATCATTCCCCATTACTATATGGAATTCTATTGTTTAAATTTAACATAATAAATTTAATAAACCCCTATTACTGGAGATTTTGGACAGTACATTGGCTGCTATGAATATCATAGTACAATTATCTTTACATATATTATTGATTCCTTCTGATAATTTCCTCTAAGTGGAATTTTCTATGTCAAAGAAAAAGCACATTTTTAAGGCTTTTAATAAAAATTTTATAATTGTCCTAAAAAGGCTATACCCATTTAAACTCCATAAGCGATATTAGAAATTATTGACATTCCCTCGTGCTCTCCAGCACTGGATATTATTACTCTTTTTTAAATCTTGGTACTTACAACATTTATGTTTTAATTTCTGAATAAGTCTTTCTTAGTTAAAGATTAGGTTGGACCCCCAGAGTGAGGTTCATCAAGAATTCTCTCAGAGGGTTCTGGTCAAGATGGCGCTGTGAGCAGACGTTGAACTCGCCTCCTCCACGAACACAACCAGGTTACAACAATTTTGGGAAGAATCACCCTGGATTGAAAACTGAAAACTGGATAAAAAGAACACCCACGACAAGGGACAGTCCTGACGAAAGCAGAAGAGGCAGTAACTCTGGCCGGAGAGGAAAAAAGCCACCTTTGGGAGCAGCAGAGCTTCTCAGCTGGCCAGGCAGGAGCCAACCTAAGGAACTAGCCCTCCCTGGAGGAGTGAGGTCTGGAGCGGGGGCGATACTGCTATAACCATCCTTCAGACTCAGCCCAACTGAGAGGGGGATCTTACTGTCTGGCTTTGCTGGCTATTAACTGCAGCAAGGACACCCCAGAAAAGCTATCGGCCGAAAGCCGAAAAGATGCGGGTCTTTCCCCATGCACAAACTCACTCATTGCAGCAACCTAAAATCACCAGAGAGAAGGCTGACTGTCCTTTGGTGAAACAAGACTCACCTGGTGGGCTCTGGGGGCATCTCGGTGAGAGGAGGATCCTCTCCGGAGACTGAGATTGTGGGGGCCGTTGTTCTGAGCTGGTCCAGGAGTGCTGATATGGACACACCAGTGGGGGCCATTGAGGTGCGTCCTTGGGCTGTTAGCCCAGGGGTCTGCCACACCCACTAGAGCACAGATTTAATCCAGTTCAGCCAGGGCAGGCAACCCACCCCAGGGACTGGCCCCACCTAACAGCAAGCCCTCAGGCTACTTTTCAGCCTGCATTGACTGAGTGCCTTGATCCTCTACAGGCAGGCAAGGGTGTCTGCCTCTGTGGGGCAGGGCTTGTGTGAGGACCAGGTGAACTGTGGGGGGCATTGGGGCAGAGGTGGGGCCTCTGCAGTGTGGTGGTGGGGTATTCTCCAGGGGGTTGAGAAGTGTACATGGACCAGGACTGTGTTGACAGTGTACGTGGTCCACAGGGGGGTGAGGCTTATCAGCAGCAGAAGACTTGTGCTTCACAAATAGCCATAAAAAGGATCAGCCCCACCTTCCAAAGCCTGAAACAAGTGAGTGCCTCCATGCCAAGGGCTAGCCCCACTCAGCTGCACTCCTAAGAGAACTGACAACAGCCTTGTTGGCCTCAGGCCTATCACAACTGTACGCCCCTGAGCCTAGCAACCAGCTACACTGGGTACCAACCCAATTAAGAGGACACTTGCAGTAAGAGTGTGCTAATAGACTTTGGAGCCAACAGTGCTGAGGCCCCTCCAAGCTGGATTTACAAACAGCTGGCCAGAGAAGGAAAGATCAGACTCCCTGAGTACCTGCAGTGGGAGCAATCCTGCCACAGCAGAAGAACACAAGTAGCCCACAAAGGGGTCACTCCTGGTTCTTATGGTCTGGTGACAAGAGGGAAGTACACTGCTGGGCCTCATAAGGCATCTCATACATAAGGCCACTTCTCCAAGATCAGGAGCCATAGCTGACTCACCTAGTACAAAGAAAATAGCACAGAGAAAGAGGCATAATGTGGAGGCAAAGGAATACTTTCCAAGCAAGGGAACACTACAAAACACCAGAAAAAGAACTAAGTGAAACATAAACCAGCGACCTCCTTGACAAAGAATTCAAACAAAATATAATGAGGATGCTCATAGATATGCGGAGAAGAATGGATGAACACAGTGAGCACATCAGCAAAGAATTAGAAGATATAAAAAAGAACCAATCAGAAATGAAGAATAGTCAAAATGAGAAATTCACTAGAGGGACTCAATAGCAGAGTAGAGGAAGCAGAAGAACGGATCAGCAAGCTGGATGAAAGAGTACAGGAAATCACCCAAGCAGAACAGAAAAGAGAAAAAAGGATTAGACAGAATGAGAAGAGTGTAAGGGAACTCTGGGACAATATCAAGTGTGCTAACATTCGGATTATAGGGGTCCCAGAAGGAGAAGAGAGAGACAAAGGGGCAGAAAATTTATTTGTTGAAATAATAGAGGAAAATTTTCCTCATCTGAGGAAGGAAACAGACATCCAAGCTCAGGAAGTACAGAGAGCTCCAAACAATAGAAGCCCAAAGAGACCCACACCAAGACATGTTATAATCAAAATGTCTAAAATTAAAGATAAAGAGAGAATCCTACAGGCAACAAGAGAAACACCACAAGTGACATATAAAGGAAAGCCCATCAGGCTGTCAGCGGACTTCTCAGTCGAGACCCTACAGGCGAGAAGAGAATGGCACGACATATTTGAAGTACTAAAAGGAAAAAACCTACAACCAAGAATACTCTATCCATCAAGGCTGTCATTCAGAATGGAAGGAGAGATAAAAAGCTTCCCAGACAAGCAAAAATTAAAGGAGTTTATCACCAAGAAACCAGTTCCACAAGAAATGCTGAAGGGACTTATTTAAGTGGGAAAGCAATGACCACAAAAAGAGATAAAAGAAAAAAATTATCAAAAAAACCCAAAACAACAACAAGAAAAAACAGGCAATAAAATCACTTGTAAGGTAAAGCACCAGATCAACTACATGTGAAGGAAATATGAAGGTTAAAAGACAATAAATACGTATTTATCAATAGCTACTTTAAATTTCAATGGACTAAATGCTCCAATCAAATGCCATAGGGTGGCCAACTGGATAAAAAAACAAGATCCATGTATATGCTGCATACAAGAGACACACTTCAGACCTACAGACACTCACAAACTGAAAGTGAAAGGATGGAAAAAGATATTCCATGCAAATGGCAAAGAAAAGAAAGTGGGGGTAGCAATACTTATATCAGACAAAATAGACTTTAAATCAAAAACTGTAATAAGAGACAAAGATGGGCACTACATAATGATAAAGGGAACAATCCAACAAGAAAATATAATGCTTGTAAATATCTACGCACCCAACATAGGAGCACCTAAATATATAAAGCAATTATTAACAGACATAAGAGGAGAAATAGACAATAACACAATAATAGTTGGGGACTTTAACACTCCGCTTACACCAATGGATAGATCATCCAAACAGAAGATCAATAAGGAAACACTCGCCTTAAAGGACACATTAGACCAGCTGGACTTAGTAGATATATACAGAACATTCCATCCAAAAACCACAGAATACACATTCTTTTCAAATGCCCATGGAACATTCTCCAGGATTGATCACACATTAGTCCACAAAACAAGTCTCAATAAATTTAAGAAGATCGAAAAAATACCATGCATCTTTTCTGACCACAAAGGTATGAAACTGGAAATCAACTACAGAAAGAAAACCAGAAAAGCGACAAAAATGTGGAGATTGAACAAAATGCTACTGAACAATGATTGGGTCAAGGAAGAAATCAAAGAAGAAATAAAAAAATTCCTGGAGACAAATGAAAATGAAAACACGACATGCCAAAATCTGTGGGATACAACAAAAGCGGTTCTACGAGGGAAGTTTATAGCAATTCAAGCCTACCTCAACAAAGAAGAAAAATCCCAAATAGACAATCTAAAAGTGCACCTAAAGGTACTGGAAAAAGAACAACAAACAAAGCCCAAAATCAGCAGAAGGAAGGAAATAATAAAAATCAGAGCAGAAATAAACGAAATAGAGACTAAAAAAACAATAGAAGAAATTAATGAAACCAAGAGCTGGTTCTTTGAAAAGATAAACAAAATTGACAAACCCTTAGCTAGACTCACCAAGAAAAAAAGAGAGAAGGCTCAAATAAATAAAATCAGAAATGAAAGATGAGAGATTACAATGGACACCTCAGAAATACAAAAGATAATAAAAGAATACTATGAAAAGCTATACGCCAACAAATTGGATAATCTAGAAGAAATGGATAAATTCTTAGAAACATACAACCTTCCAAAACTGGACCAAGAAGATGTAGAAAATTTGAATAGACTGATCACCAGTAAGGAGATCGAAACAGCAATTAAAAACCTCCCAAAAAATAAAAGTCCAGGACCAGATGGCTTCCCTGGTGAATTCTACCAAACACTTAAAGAAGACCTAATACCTATCCTTCTCAAACTCTTCCAAAAAGTTGAAGAGGAGGGGAGGCTTCCTAAGTCCTTCTACGAAGCAAACATTATCCTGATACCAAAACCAGACAAGGACAACACAAAAAAAGAAAACTACAGGCCAATATCACTGATGAACATCGATGCAAAAATCCTCAACAAAATACTAGCAAATCGAATACAACAATACATTAAAAACATCATGCATCATGATCAAGTGGGTTTCATTCCGGGGATGCAGGGATGGTTCAACATCTGCAAATCTATCAACGTGATATACCACATTAACAAAATGAAGAAAGAAAATCACATGGTCATCTCAACAGATGCAGAGAAAGCATTTGAAAAGATACAGCATCCATTTATGATAAAAACTCTAAATAAAATGGGTATAGAAGGAAAATACCTCAACATAATACAGGCCATATGTGACAAACCCACAGCAAATATCATTCTCAATGGAGAAAAACTGAAAGCTATCCCTCTAAGAACAGGAACCAGACAAGGATGCCCACTGTCACCACTCTTATTTAACATAGTTTTGGAAGTCCTAGCCAGAGCAATCAGGCAAGAAAAAGAAATAAAAGGGATCCGAATTGGAAAAGAAGTGAAACTGTCACTCTTTGCAGATGACATGATTTTATAAATAGAAAACCCTAAAGAGTACACTAAAAAACTTTTAGAAATAACAAAGGAATACAGTCAAGTTGCAGGATACAAAATCAATGTACAAAAATCTGTTGCATTTCTATACACTAACAACGAAGTAGCAGAAAGAGAAATTAAGACGACAATCCCATTTACAATTGCAACAAAAAGAATAAAATACCTAGGAATAAGCTTAACCAAAGAGGTGAAAGCTCTGTACACTGAAAACTATAAGACATTGTTGAAAGAAATCAAAGAAGACACAAAGAAATGGAAAGATATTCCGTGCTCTTGGATTGGAAGAATTAACATTGTTAAAATGTCTATACTTCCTAAAGCAATCTATAGATTCAACGCAATCCCTATCAAAGTTCCAACAACATTTTTTACAGAAATAGAACAAAGAATCCTAAAATTTATATGGAACAACAAAAGACCCCGAATAGCCAAAGGATTCCTCAGAAAAAAGAACAAAGCTGGAGGTATCACACTCCCTGATTTCAAATTATACTACAAAGCCATAGTAACCAAAACAGCATGGTACTGGCACAAAAACAGACACACAGATCAAAGGAACAAAATTGAGAGCCCAGAAGTAAACCCACACATTTATGGACAGCTAATATTCGACAAGGGAGCCAAGAGCATACGATGGAGAAAGGAGAGTCTCTCCAATGAATGGTTTTGGGAAAACTGGACAGCTACATGCAAAAGAATGAAAGTAGACCATTCCCTTACACCATACACAAAAATCAACTCAAAATGGATTAAAGACTTGAATGTAAGACCCCAAACCATGAGACTTCTGGAAGAAAACATAGGCAGTATGCTCTATGACATTGGTCTGAGCAGCATATTTTCAAGTCCCATGTCTGACCAGGCAAGGGAAACAAAAGAAAAAATGAACAAATGGGACTACATCAAAATAAAAGCTTCTGCACAGCAAAGGAAACCATCAACAAAACGAAAAGACAACCTAACAACTGGGAGAAGATATTTGCAAACCACATATCAGATAAGGGGTTAATATCCAAAATATACAAAGAACTCATACAGCTCAACAACAAAAAAACCAACAATCCAATTAGAAAATGGGCTAAAGATCTGAGGAGAGATTTCTCCAAAGAAGATATACAGATGGCCAACAGGCATATGAAAAGATGCTCAACATCATTAGTCTTCAGGGAAATGCAAATCAAAACTACAATGAGGTATCACCTCACTCCGGTCAGAATGGCTATAATTAACAAGACAGGAAACAACAAATGTTGGAGAGGGTGTGGAGAGAAGGGAACCCTTGTTCACTGCTGGTGGCAGTGCAAACTGGTGCAACCACTATGGAAAGCAGTTTGGAGTATCCTCAGAAAATTAAGGATAGATCTACCATATGATCCAGCTATTCCACTGCTGGGTATTTATCCAAAGAACTTGAAAACACAAAGGCATAAAGATACTTGCACCCCTATGTTCATTGCGGCATTATACACAATAGCCAAGAAGTGGAAGCAACCTAGGTGCCCATCAAGGGACAAATGGATAAAGAAGATGTGGTATTTATACACGATGGACTACTACTCAGCCATAAGAAATGACGAAATCCGGCCGTTTGTGACAACATGGATGGACCTTGAGGGTATTATGCTGAGTGAAATAAGTCAGAGGGAGAAAGTCAAATACCATATGATCTCACTCATAAGTAGAAGATAAAACCGACAAAAAAAACAACACACATAGCATTGGAGATTGGACTGGTGGTTACCATCGGGGAAGGGGGAAGGGGAGAGGGCAAAAGGGGTGATTAGGGTCACATGTGAAGGGATGCACTATAATTAGTGTTCGGGTGGTGAACATGATGTAATGTATCCAGAATTTGAAATATGATGTACACCCGAAAAAAATAAAAATTTTAAAAAATAAGTAAATAAAAAAAGAAAGAAAGAAAAAAAAAGAATTCTCTCAAACCTAGTAGCTTGCAGTGCAGTTGTAATCGCGCGTGTTCTTCAAGAGAGTATATAGTACAAGTGCATGTTCTACGTCCCTCCTCATGGGCTTCTTAACCTGACGTTACCGCAAAGTTGCCTGACCTATTTCTGGGATCTTACTACAGAGCACATCACCTGCAGTTTGCACAGACTAGTAGTCAGACGTAAGCTCCTCCAGGCCCCTAGGGTACATTGCCGCTTCGCTGAACTAAATGATACCCAGGTATCTGTAATTTACTTAGCAGTATCCCAGTGTGTCAGAAAGGTTGAAGTACTCTCCAGCATAAAGTGCTGTAAAGGAAGAATCTTATTCACTCCTGAGATTTAGAAGAGAGGAACTTAACCTTTATGCTTAAGTATTTCCGATGTATAAATTAAAAGAAAACCGGTTGCAATTATAAATGAGCATTGTGAAACATAAATTGTGAATGTCAGGGCTGAATACCATTTAAATCAACCATGACTATTTCTGTAGCTCTAAAGGGTCTGTCTTAACTAAAACCTTCCTTTTCCCATAATTAGAGGTTATGAGGCAAAGGTATTTACCTTGATTCTGTAATTCTGCAACAACAAAAAGGTCTGCTAGGTTTCTGTGATAAAGAAAATAGGAAATGGGAAGCATGCCCTTTAAATACCAACTCCTAATTGCAAAGATGTGAATATGTAAATCCAATTACATACACTTAAGGATTAGATATTAATTGGATCTACCTTGATATAAATTGTACAGTCAATTCTTTTATTAGAAGAGATCATGACTTTCCATTTTGGCATTTGGTAATAACTGACAAAATATCACAGGTTCTCCCTTCCTCTGAGATTTGCCAAGATGACATTACAGCTCGCACACATTAAATATCTTTGTCCTGAACTCAGAATACGTGCTAATACTTTACTTGAAAGGAATAAAAAAAGTGATCATATTAATATGACCTCTTAATCACTGGGCGTTTAAATAGACTCAGGGCCACATACCCTAATTGGCCGACAGGCAGTAAGAAATGGTCAGATGGCAGGAGACAGAGAAGTTTTTTCAATATACAATTTACAGAATGTTCTTTGGAGACTTGCACATCTTTGCTACTGCCTCACTGACACCACGCAAGCATTTGAGACCTCTTAGCATCCTTCTACATTCTCCTATACCTGTCCTTATGGTAATTTGTTGATACCAACTGTGATGGTTAATTTTATGTGTCAACTTGACTGGGTTAAGTGATGCCCAGATAAATGGGAAAACATTATTTCTAGATGTGTTTGTAAAAGTGTTTCTGGAAGAGTTAGCATTGAATTTGTGAAGTGAGTAAACCAGATGGGCCTCCCCAGTGTGGGTGGGCATCATCCAATCCATTAAGGGCCCAAACAAAACAAATAGGAGAAGGAAGAACAGATTCACTTTTTCTCTGTTTGAGATAGAACATCCATATTCTCCTGCCCTCAGACATTGACAGTCCTGATTCTTGGCCCTTGGAACTTGGACTTAATTATACTACCAGCTTTCCTGTTTCTCCAGCTTGCAGATAGCAGGTTGTAGGTCTTCTTGACTTCCATAATCACATGAATCTGTTCCTATAATAAATATCTCTATAGATAAATAGAGATAAAGAGGATAGATATCTATATATCCTATTTGTATTTATATACCCTATTGGTTCTGTTTCTCTGAAGAACCCTAATACACCAATTTACTCTCAGTTGAATGTCATAAACTCAATCCTACTGTGGGGGACTGGAATTGGCCACCCCAAGATATGTTTCTTTGGCATGAGGATTATTTTGGGCTGGTTACTTTTAAAATCTGCAGACATGAGAGAAACTCTGAAAAGTAGAAGTTGCCCTTTGTTAAGAGACATTTACATTTATAAAGGAAATCTCCATCTATAAAGGTGTCTCCCTCTCTGTACCAAGAAGAGGAGGGGACGACCTTATCTCTAGAAACTTATCAATGCCAAAGGCAAGGACTTAAATCTGCATAATAAGCTTACTCTTGTTTACTTTGCTTTTCTGGTAATCTCCCATAACTGGCTCCCCCCACCCACAACATCCTCCTTTTGTCTTTAGCTGAGGGTGGTATTTAAGGTGAGAGCTTCTGCCATTTTGGTGAGTTGCTCAGTTTTTCTGGGTCTCTCCCGTGTATACATGTTATAAAGCTTTGTTTAATTTTCTCCTGTTATTCTGTCTTGTGTGAATTTAATTCACTGTCTGGCCAGAAGGACCCAGAGTGGGTAGGGGAAATGTCTTCATCCTCTGTACTACAAATAGAAAAGAATATTCATTAACATAGTCATTCTATGGTGGAAGGTATGCTGGAAGGTACAAAAACGAACAAGAACATCTGGAATTTGACAGATTTGAATTTTAATTCTGGGTCTGAAATCTATTAGCTGGGTGACTCAGAAAGTTACTTCACCTTTCTAGCCTCATGTTCTGGTCTGTGAAGTCAGAAAGTGATCACATCACACAATGGATGATTCAATGAGATAGTTTATGTAAAATTCCTCAGGCACAGAAAAGGTGTGCTAGTGACACCTCCACCTTCATTATCCTCAAGGAGCTTCTGATCTGAGGGAGGTGGGATGCTGGAGGGAAGACACAGCATAATAAGACATGTTCCTAAGTAGAATATGATTGCAATTTAACTCAAATGACACTCAGATATGCAAAGAAAATATTTTTTCTAACTGAACTGATGATCCCCACAAGTCTCCCACTCATCTGGGTAACATGGAAAAGAGAAGAAAAAAATATTAAATTTGATAATTTAGAGTGTACCAATCTCTTCATGTTGAATTAGTCTCTTTGGATGACTTGGTCTCCTTCAAGTAAATGCTCCAATTTTACATGCCTTTCTCCCCCTCACCACCTTTGGGGGTGCTCACATGACTTCATGGTGGTGGTTGCCCAGATCCTTTCCATGGCCTTCAGATCACTGCTGGTCCCTGTTTCAGAGTACTGGTCTAACTTGCCTCCTGGATCACTGAGACATAATGAGACTCTTCTGAGCATTTGAGCATTGTAGTGGCACCTACTTACATTTAGAGCCTTTATTCCTATCATTTTCCCCCAGCCATTAAATGTCTCCATCTGCAGCCTCTTTATTCCAACTCCAGGTCTCTGCTGGTTCAGCAAGCATTTCTTGGTCCACCAACTGTCTCAGTGGGGTGCATGGCTTTTTTGTCCCCTTGCACCCTCTCCACCTGCTGTAGTGGTCTGAAGGTCTCAGCTCAGGCTCATCTATAGAGCCCACTCCCTCTGCCAGTGGTGTTCTGCCCCATCCAAAGCATGTTGTATGTGGCCAGTACAAGGCATCCTCTTGAACCTGGGAAAGTGTGCCAATAGACCATTCCCACTGCCTCAACAATCATAAGGTTCTTGCACATTCTCAAAAATCCCTTTTCAATGTGACTGCCCTCTCCGCTATGCCCCTTATGCTCCCCCAACACACACACAGGGTTCCAATCTCAGAAGGAGAAACTAAGGTGACATGTCTGACCTCACTGCCCTTCTCCTACTCTGTCTTTTCTCTCTCACTAAAATCAGGATATAAGAAGCCAGCTTTTCTTGCATCATCCTGCCTGGTAGGATCTTTTTTATGTCATACTCTCCTTCTTCCCAAGATGCCATTTTCTATCTCTTTCCTTGGAACATATTGGTCGATGGAAAAAAGGGAGGGAAGCTGATTTGCCAACGTGGGAATTTAAGTCAGAAGATGTTTAGAAAATAGTTTGGCTACTGCACTAGTGATAATAATATAATGTAAAGTGTGGTAAGTGCAGTATGAGAAATGGAAATCCAGAGTTCAGAAATCAGTGGTAATTAGATGCAAATTGCAAACACTACAAACACAATATCACAAGTAACTAGACACATAGAGACCATCTCTGTCCAGCTTTGAAGATAATATGTCCTATTTAGAAAGTCCTGAGCTCTAGATCCTCATTTCTTATACCCCTAAGCCCAAACATGCCCTGGCCCAGATCCACTTCTTCTGGATGTGTAGTTGTGAGCAATCTCACTTTGTCCCAAACTGCTTCCACCTCTGGTCAGGGTCTCTATTCCCTTGAGTTGCCCTGCAATTCCAACTCAGGAAAGAGTAGCTCTTGTCTGCAAACTCAGTTCTTATGGTAGATAACAACCAAGTAATCCTGACTACAGAGGCCAACAGATTTTCTCTGTCTGTAGGATTCTTGACACTGTTCCCTTTTCTCTTTACCCAGCTATCTTCTATCTCCAATAGATGTCTTTGTTCCCTTTTACATATATTTAGATTGAATTTACAATCAATCTCTCTACAATTAGATAAATCTTGATATTGCTTACCTGAAAATAAAAAGTCAACAGCTACAATATTTTACCATCCATTCATTCATTCAATAAATATTTATTAAGAGCTTCCTTTTGCCAGGCAGTGTTTTAAGCAGTGAGTATGTAGCAGCGAACAATGTTCTAACCTTCCTGGAGCTTACTTTCTAGTGAAGGGAAACAGACGATAAGCATGTAGGTAAGTAAATAGATAGATGGCTAGATACATAGATAATTAGGCAGTGGAAAGGGCCATGAAGAAAAACGGAGGCTAAGGAGAAAGAGAGTGACAGGGTCAGGGTGGAAGTGCTGTTTTGTTTTGGACAGAGTGGTCATGGAAGACCTTTCTATAGGGGACATCGAGGAGAGGCCTGAAAAAAATAAGAGAACAAGTCATGTGGTTATCTTGAGGAACTATATGCCAGGCAATGAGTTGCCAAGACCCTGAGGATGAGCAGGTTTGATGTGTTCTAGAAACAGAAAGGATATCAGTATGTCTAGAGCATGTGGAGGAGGCAGGGAGAGTGGAAGGAAATGCTATCAGAGAGGTAGCTAGGAGAAAACCATGTAGGTTCTCATAGGCTGTGGTAAGGATTTTATGCCAAGTGATACGTCCTTTTAAAAACTTTTGAGCAGATTTGACCTATATTTTTTAAAAATAAATCTAGCTTCTGAGTTGAAAATAGAGAACCAAAATACCAACGGTGGAAACAAGAAGATAGTTAAGAGACAGCTGGAATGATCTGGGCAAGAAATGCTGTTTGAGACTGGGGTGAAAGAAGCAGAGAATAGAGGCAACAGTATTTGTTGGATCTGGAATGTGAAAGGAAGAGAGAGGTCAAGATGACTTCTAGATTTTAGGCCTGAGTGATTAGAAGAATGAGTTGTCATTTACTGAGAAAGAAGGCTAAGAGAGAAGCAGGTTGGGAAATTCATTTTTTAAGACATCTTAGTTTGAGATAACCAGTTAATATTAAATGGAGATGTTGAATGGGCAAGCGGCTGATGTGTAAATTTCAAAGGCCAAGTCAAGGCAGGATATATCTTTTTGGGAGTCATAGACAATATTTAAAGCATAAGAGTAGATGAAATCACCAAGGGAATGAATTAGATATAGAGAAGTAGAAATCAGAATCCTATGCCCACGGCATCCCAATTTATAGAGATCTGAAAGATGAGGAGAAATTTGCAGAGAGCAATGAGAAATAGCATCCAGTGAAGATGAATGAGAAAGTCTCTTAGCATAAATAAAGAAGATAGTATTATACCAATAATTTGTCAAGTTTTTCTATTATGGGTAATTTATTCTGCCTGGGCTCTGTGACAACATGTAAGTGAATTAGACAATGTTACTACTCTCCAAGAGAGTACCACGGAATAGATATACTAATCAGCCTTCTAAATTAGCTACCAATGAGTCTTTCCTCCTAATATTTACACTGTGTATAATCCCTTCTCTTGAGTATGAACTGGACCAAATGACTTGCCTCTAATGAATAAAATATGACAAAAGGGATGGGATGTCACTTCTGAGATTAAGTTATAAAAGATGGAGACTTTCGTCTTGCTAACATTCTCTCTCTGGCTCTTCTTACCTGCTTCTCCTGAGGAAGAGGGCCACTTGGCAAAGAACTGAGGATGACCTCAGTCAACCACCAGTGAGGAACTCAGACTCTCAGTCCAACAGCCCTTGAGTAAACTGAATTCTTCCAGCAACTACATGAGTGAGCTTGAAAGCAGATCCTTCTCCAGTAGAACCTTTAGATGAAACTGAAGACTCAAGATCAACACTTCAACACTTTGATTGCCGTCTGTGAGACTATGAAGCAGAGGACTCAATAAGCCGTGACTGCATTCTTGACCCATACAAACTGTGAATAACAAATGTTGTTTTAAGCCACTAGATTTTGAATAATGTGTTATTGAGCAATAGACAACAAATGCACTAAGGAAAATAAGATAGCACAGAAATCACTACAGTGCAAAGCAGCATTTATTGGGGCTCCCTTCCTCCATCCCTATTTCAGGCATCTAATGCTCTATAACAGTCATAATAATCTGAGTATAAATTATATTGTCATTGATTCCACTTTTCTCTGGTATAGCTGCAGTTTGGGTCTTATCTAAAAGTGAAGAATGAAAACAATCAGTGAATGAGGCAGAAAAAATATTTTAGATAAAAAGACTTTGCTGGCACCTTTGAATTAACACTGCAGAAGATAGCCAAAGACTCTGGCCCTGGTTTAAACACCTTAAATCATCTCATTTGTTTTGAAACTCCTCTCTTCTCTCCTGCTCACTTTTCAGCTAGTCCATCCCCACCTTGGTGACATAACTCTAATTTAAGCTTCTTGCAAAACCCATTATGATTTCCACTTCACTGCCCCTGAATGCTGTTGAATTAAGACGCCAGCATAATTAATAGACCAGCTTGCTAACACTATTTCTTTTTCACATCACAGAGGAAATGTCAAGTTACATTTCCTTTGGGAATCAAGACTACTAACAGATTTCACTGTCTTTTCTAAATTAGTTAAGAAATAACAAATAGGCAAAGACATACAGAAATAGTTAAAAATATTTGTTCATACAATAATCATATAGGCTTCTGAATAGTTTTCTTTAAAAAATATTTAAAGAGACTATGATGGTTAATTTTATGTCAACTTGACTGGGCTAAAAGCCCAAATGACTGGGAAAACATTATTTCCGAGTGTATCTGGATGGGTGTTTCCAGAAGAGATTATTATTTGAATTGGTAGACTGAGTAAAGAAGATCACCTTTCTTTATGTGGATGGGCATTGTTCAATCCACTTACGGCCTGAACAGTACAAAAAGATGAAGGAAGGGCGGATTTGCTTTTTTCGTTTGAGCTGGGACATCCATTTTCTCCTGCCCTGGAAAAATGGCCCTCTTGGTTCTCAGGCCTTTGGACTTGGACCAGGACCTACATCATTGGCTCCCCTGGTTCTCAGGTCTTCAGACTTAACTGAATTACACTACCAGCTTTCCTGTTTCTCCGGCTTGAAGACAGCAGATCATGGCACTTCTCGGCAGAGAGTGATTCTGTTTCTCTGGAGAATCCTGACCAACACAGGGATTTCTTGTTGCCCAAAAATAGTAGACTGATTTAAGCAAATTAATTACTCACTACAAATAATCAGAGGTATTCTGGATAAAATATAGCAAAAGGCTTTCTTAAGCACACAGCTGAATAAAAAACAAAACAAAACAAACTCGTCTTTTTTCCCTGGTTAAAATGAGAGGAAGGGGCTGGTTAAGTTTGCATGCACCGCTTCGGTGGCCCAGGGTTTCGCCGGTTCGAATCCTGGGCACAGACATGGCACCGCTCATCAGGCCAAGCTGGGGCGGCATCCCACATGGCACAGCCAGAGGCATTCACAGCTGGAATGTACAACTATGTACTGCGGGGGTTTTGGGGAGAAGAAGAAGAAAAAAAGAAAGATTGGCAACAGATGTTAGCTCAAGTGCCAATCTGTAAAAAGAAAAATTGAGGTGGCTGGCCCTGTGGCAAAGTGGTTAAGTTCGTGCTCACTGCTTCGGCAGCCCAGGGTTTTGCCAGTTCGAATCCTGGGTGAGGACATGGCACCAGTCATCAAGCCATGCTGAGGCAGCATCCCACATGCCACAACTAGAAGGACTCACAGCTAACAATACACAACTATGTATCGGGGGGCTTTGGGGAGAAAAAGGAAAGGCAAAATCTTTAAAAAAAAAAAATGAGAGGAAACATAAATCCAGGGTGGAAGGGCAGTAGGTTGTTCAATTCAGGGAGACTTTTCTCTAGATAAATTGGCATTCATGGAATTAAACTGAGAAGTAGGGACAGAAGTGATATCACGCCTGAATATAGGTCCTAGGGGCTGGGGGCTGAGGTTTTAAAGCTCTAGAGGGAGCAGAAGCCGTGTATATTAGTTTCCTTTGGCTGCTGTGACAAATAACCACAAACTCGGTAGATTAAAACAACAGAAATTTATTCTCTCACAGTACTAAAGGCCAAAAGCCCAAAATCAAGATGTCAGCAGGGCCAGGCTCCCTCAGGAGGCTCTAGGGAAGCAACTGTTTTCTGCTTCTTTCAGCTCCTAGTATTCACAGGCATTCCTTAGCTTATCGACGCGTCACTCAAATCTCTGCCTTCATCTTTACATTGCCTTTTCCTCTGCATGTCTGAGTCTTCCACTTTTCTGTCTTAAATCTCCCTCTGCTTCTCTGCTATAAGGAAACTTGTCGATCCATTTGAAGCCTACCCAATAACCCAAGACGATCACCTCATCTCAAGATCCTTAACTTAATCACATTTTCAAAGACACTTTTCCAAACAAGGTGATATTTACAGGTTCCGGAGATCAGGAAGTAGATATAACTTTGGAGCCATCATTCAGCCCATTACATGAGACAAGAGCTGGAATGACATCTCTGAATAAAGTGAGAACCCTCAAAACATGACCCAATCTGTGAAAAAAAAGATTAGAAAAATTCCACCCAATAGGCCAAAAAGTTTCAAGAAAGTTTGCTATCTACTCCAGGCACTGGATGGGGAAGAAATAAATGCCTTCTAAGAAAAATGTGAAAGGTAGAAATACCAAGGCCACACCACATGTGGGTGTGAGATCCAAATGTATGTTTAGCAGGTGGTATGAATTACAAGCGTGGAAGCTGACATGATTTTTCTAGAACCCATGAAAACCCTGGGTCACTAGAGAAGTGTAAAATCACCTTATAAGGACACAACCACAATTCAAGGAATACAGAATTCCCACAGAAATTATTTTACTTCGAGGAAACTGGAAGACCTAGGTTGGCGTTGCACATGTGTACCTGATCTGTGACACTACTGGGCAGCGTGGGCCCTGGTTCCCTACTTTAACAATAGAGGCTCTACCATTCCCCCAAGAAAGGCATTCCAGGAATACTACGAGAAATTAGAAGGCTATGGATAGAATACATATAAAACACATATACACAAAACACGTATACATATAAAAACACATAATGCATATCATAAACAAATATGCATGCACATTTTCCCTTTAGTCCAACATGTACAATGGTAAAAGTTGAAAGATTCTTCTGAATAGCTTAGCTGGTTCAGATACATTCAGAAGAGACTGTTCTGTGTCACAGGAAGCAAGAACAGTAGTATAAATGTGAGCGTTTGTCACCTTTAAACATCAAATGAAAAGATTTTTAATATTTAGAAACTCACCGACATTCCCCCTAGAAAGTCATTTCCAGATACCCTTTAAAAAGTGAATGTGTAATGGAAAATTTAAGATTCCTATTCAAGGCTTCATGCCACTGTACTTCCTTACTTTTGAAAATCAATAGAGGCTATTAATCATTTCTCCCAATACCCAGGGACTCCAGATGCTTTAAAGGTGAACTGCAAAAGTTTAGGAGGAGTGTTCAAGGAAGCCTGTGCCCACCATTGTAGAAAAACTACCCCAGCAGTTCCAGATAATCAGAGGCATTGTTAGTTATTAAATTAGTATGGCCGCATCTCTTGGGGCTCCACCTAGAGACCTCAGACTTCAAAGGTGTCACGATACAAATATAACCCTCAAATACTAGGCAATGAAATAATTGAAAGTCGGGCTTTTAAACAATGACTTTGCTCTCTCAATCATACGTAGCCCAGGGGCAGGAATATTTGGGGTTTATTGCTACTATCCTTAATGTCTTTCTCCTTTTTGTTTTGTTTGAATCTTTATACAATGTGATAATGTCATAGTCAGGTAGCAAGGAAAGTGCTACCAAAAGAAGAGTATTTGAGTGATAAGAGGCATTCTGACTGGGAGGGCTTCTTTTCCTAGAGTGAGAGGGTCAGGAAGAGGGTCACAAGAGAACTTCTGCAAGACAGGACCCACTTTATTATAGAGAAGTCCCTGTCTTGCACATATTTCTACTGCAATATATTTAGACGCATCAAAGAAAGATCAAACGCACCTGGTGAATTTGCAGTTTTAGAGCAACGGTTCTCAAACTGTAGTGTGCATCAGAATCCTCCGGGGGGCTTGTTAAACCGTAGCCCGCTGGACCGCCTGCAGAGTTTCTCATTCGGTCTGTCTGGGGCAAAGTGTGACAATCTGCATTTCTAAGTCCCCAGAGGTCCTGATTCAGTAGGCTGGGGTGAGGGGATACTTTGCATTTCTTTCAAGTTCCCAGATGTACGCATGCTGCTAATCCAAGGACCACACTTCGAGTACCACTGGTTTAAAACAAGGGGCTTTTGACTGGTTATCAACAATTCTTTAGAACAAATATTTCAATTTTTGTTCTCAAAAAACGATTGAAATGAAGACTTCAGTGGAGCTCAAGTACCAGGGTACTGAAGAATAAATGTAGACAAGGATTGTCAAGACAATAAAGGCAACGATGACAACTAACACTATTATTATACGCTAGGCATTTTCTCCAGCCCTTACAGCAACTCTTTGAAGTGTATATTATTTATCTCATTCTTCAGATAAAGAAACTGAAGCTCAGCTCTTTCTGAGCACAAAGCCCTATTTTTTCTGCATCACCTGACTCGTAATAAATAACAAGTTTATGACTAAGGCCCCTAGCTAAAGATTTTAAAAGTCAATTTCCTATTGACTAGGTATTGTTGGTTTACCCTAGAATAGCACAAAAAGAAATACCAGTATATTATACCTAATATTGACTGTAGTAAGGCTAAAACAAACTGCTTAGTATATCTGTATAAAGTTATTCCCAGTGTGGTTGTTCCTTTCTCCTCTAATTCTTTTGGTTATTATACTTTAAAAAAACTCCAAGTTAAAGAATTCTTCCAGATAATACTAAAGGCCCAAACAATATCACAGGCTCAGTCCTGGGGCTCTACGAAGGAGTCGCCTTGTTGGGGCAGACCAGACAATCAGGTCTTTACAGAACCTGTGCCCTGCAGCGCTTCATCCTATCTGAGTTGGTTATAAAAGCCATGCCTGTCTCTTTGGAAGCAGCATCTGTAGGTGTGGGAAGTGAAGTGAAGTCAGCTCTAGCCAAAGCTTAAAGCTTTTTCTTTCCTCTCATTTATCTTCATGGACAGAAGCAATCAGAATTATTGACCTCAAGCCCGATGATAGTTGACTAAAGACAGCTGTCTTTCTGTAGCGCAAATCAGCAGGGCTAGATGCACTGTCAGCCCAGGAGTGGGTGGGGCAGTTGGACACATTCTGAAGAAAATGCCTTGGCACAAGTCACACGTGACACAAGGGTGGGGAAGGTAGGCAGGAACACAAAGAAAGTGCAAAAGGCATGTGTAATAGAGTGGCTGTTTGATTGAAAATTCTCTTTGTAGCCTGGGCTAACGTTTTTGGGTAACCCTTAAGAAGCAGCCAGCGCTGTAATGAAGCACCATCTTTTGGTAGATGAAGGAAAACAACAAGAGAGCAGAAATAGACTCTTCAGTATGAATTAATTTATTCAACTGAGGGGGGGAAAATCACCTCCAACTAGGACAACTTCAAGCTGTAATTAAGAGCAACTCTACATGCTGTGGGCTGAGTGACATCTGGTGCCTGTCCTGGAATCCAAACAAGTCATCAGTAAGACACTAATTAGCGCACAAACTCCACACTCCATGATAGTATGGCGGGATCCCCAGAACAGGGCAAGAGGCCAGATTTTGATGCTTGCCCCTTTTTCACACTTAAAAAAGGATGCTACTCTTCCTCCAAAAGAGTTGTAATCTTCTTTTTCTCTTTGGGTAGCATGCCAAATAAAAGCTTTCACATTTCAAATAGTTATTGATCCAACTGATTTATGAATAGAAGGAGATAGAGGCAAATTATTAGATGGGTTTTGCTCCAGCATCTTACGATTTGATTTGAAAAATGCTTTTGCATATGAGCCAAAACAGCTCACGTCTGCCCTCTAGAGTCAGTTCGTCCCCCATGGAAAGACCCACTAGTTTCTTCTGAGCCCTCGTCACACTATAGCTCCTGTCAGAAAATGGAGAGCTACTCCCTATGCCACCCCCAGGTGAACAAATCAAGGGAAAAGTGACACTTTTTGATGGAGCTGAGTCCCATTCCTAGGGAAATATTCAGACTTAAGACTGAAAAAACACCATTAGCTTGTTGAGAAAAATTGCACATGGCTAGGAGTCAAGGCACCTGTGTTCCTGGGGCAGCTCTGCCACTCACTGTTTACTATGACCTAATTTATAACAAGCCTACTTAGAAAAGGATTTGAGGTAGCAGCCAATAAGTCACTAAGTGTGCGTCTTGGACACTGCTCTTCAGTTCTCTGGGCCTCACGTTCCTTTTCAGTCCTTAGTGCAGATGGGGCATGCTCAAGGCCACTTCCAACATTAAGTCTCCATGATCAATTATCAGCATGACCAACGGTGATTTACATTTGCTCAGCAATTTGGAATTTAACTTACATATACATCGTTCCTTTCATGTGACCCTTACAACTATCCTAGGGGGCAGACAGGACGGGTGAGCAAAGACATAATTAAAAATGTCAAAGGTTACTATTATTTGTCAGAATTATACTCCAGGTTTTCTTGTGTTCTTCCCACTACAACTCTGAAAATGTGGGAAATATTATAGGTTATAGACGATTCTATGAGAAGACAAGAGTTCTAGAAATGTTTCCCTCACCACTTACAGACTGAGCCTTTGTATCCTCATATGCTTAATAAGAATGCTGGACTAGAACATTTCAGTGGCCCTTCCAGTTTTACCACTGGGTGAATCCATGAAACACAGAGTAGCTTATTCAGCATCATGTCAACCTGTGACGTGGCCCTTGTCTTGATAATCTGCCTAGTACAAAACCCCCAACTCCTACAAATCTGGGGACTACTCTTTGCTCTCACCAGAACAACAGCTGTTAGATCTCCCAGGGATTAACCTCCCATTGAGTCTGAGACTTACTCCCTTCTAGGAAAGACTTCCTCCAGTTATCTGCCTCTTCTCATCCCGTCTCCAAAGTCTGTGATGTACTTCCTAAGTACCTGCCCATCCCAACCTGAGCTCCGGGCTACCATTCAAAGCCAGTTGTTCCTCTTCTCTACTCCTTTTTGACCATCCAAGTATCATTTTTTTCTTCCTTTTATAGCCTGTGAGCTTGGCAGAGTTGGTGACGGTCTATTTTGCTGTCACTTTGGCAAGTATAAAGCAAGCAAGTCCCGATGTGAGCTGGCTGGTGGAACTCAGGTAACAAATGGTGGAGTTGACATTAAAGAATGTTTCTATCTAATAACTAAAACTTCAGAGACTGCAGATTGTTCTAGAGAGATCTGAGGCCTCATCTTCTCCTTCTCCATTTTTTCAACGAAAGAGTTTGGACGAGTTACCTGGAGGCAAGTCAGATTATTCTAAGGTAGACAAAAGAGGAAAGAGAAAAAAGAGGGTAACCAGGTATTAATCCTCCCCTTTACCTACCACAATGGTATCCCAGATGCCTGAAGCTTTGGACCCACTGACTCCCACCCCAGGAGTCTTCTGATGTCTACAAAAATGAGGCAAATGCTGGGACTCTGGATTACTGGAATATTCTTTGTCAGCAATTTAGTCCTCTGAAGAAGTCCCAAATTTATCAATAGATGACTACTGCTACTCTTGGATTCCCACCACTTGCCTACGCACACGTATATACTACAAAGACAGCTTTTAATCAGTCCCACAATACAAATCACCACCATGTGCCTTGTGCATGTGCAGCCATATCCAGCCGCATTTGCTAGAAACCTAGCAAGGATGCCAGGAATTGCTGGCATGTCAGAGTCTAACCTGCCCTGGCCGAAAGCAGCACTTCTCACCTCCCGTACCTCAGGGGTTCTTTGAACATCTCCCAGCCAAGGACTTAAACTGATACCAAGGTCTCAGTGCTCATTTACAGTCTGAGACTAAAACCTTGCACTAACATTGCCCCATCCCAACTCAGCTTACATTCTGAGTACCCAGCCACACAGCTGCAACCACCCTGTCTATGCCTACCCCTGTAGCAACTGCCTCCTCTCAGAAAATCTAGTTCAGGCCAAATCACAATTTTCATGGGCTGTCGAAGTAGCTTGAAGCCAGATACTAGCCCTTCTATCAAGTCACCACCACATATATTTTCCACACTGCTGGCATATTTCTAAAACTCAACTCCAATTTGCTACTTCCTGCCGCAAACACTGTCAGAATGCTGTGAAATAAGCCCAACCACCGCAGCCTGGCATTTAAGTCTCTGTGATCTTCCTAAACCAATCTCATCTCCCTCTCAATGCTCTGCTGCCTCCCAAACTCTGAGCCTTGGTCGTTACAGTTCTCTGGGCATAAGCTGTCCTTCCCTCAGCTCTGCTTGTAAAAGCCACCTATTTGTGAAGTCTCAGCTCAAATGCCTTCTCCTTAAGGAAACCTTCCATAACTACGCTCCCTGTCATCTACCACTCTTATTTTATGCAAAATTAATACCTCCCTCTTTTGTTCACCCACAGCACTTTATTTGTATCATTTCTAAATCCCTTATCACCTGCTGCCCACATTATAATTATTTGAACACCTGCCACGTCACCTTTCACTAGGTTTGATGATGTAAGTGTTGATCTTTGCATTTTCCATGGGGTCTAGGACCATGCCTTACACGTAGTCCATGTTAATAAACATGTACTGAGTTAGACTGTTCTCTCCTGGATAGCCATTATTTCAATACGATGAGCCTTATTTTTCCTTGCATAATATTTTTCCTTGCCCTTCTTGTAGAAGTGGACAACATTTTTCAAAAATAGAAAGGAGTTTGGTGCTCTGTTCATTTTACTAGGTTTTCCCAGGAAAGCATTGCCATGAATGGCTTTAAGGAAAGCATCGACAGAGATAGCTTAGCACCCAAATATTACTAGTTTTCTAGTCCAATCTCTAACATAGTACAGAAATTTCACCTCATCCTCCGTTGACATTCTCAGTGATGGGACACAGTACCTCATACTGCTACTTTAGAAAGTGAAACTGTAAGTGACCTGAACAATTTTCCTTCACTGGAGGCAAAGGGTAAAAGTGGCTCCTCTCTGAACAGTTAGCCTGAGAATAATTTATGGCAGTTAATTAAACCCTAGCCTGATATTTTCTATTTTTAAAGGAGCAACCAATTATTTACTCATTCATTCCCCTTGATGTGCTTAGGAGCATTTTTAAATACATTGTCAAATGTCAAGCAGAGGTGAGTGGCAGCCCGGAATTAAAACAGACACTCTATGCCTTGGGCTCAGCTTCTCTTGGTCTGCTGGGCACTATAACTTAGAAATGAAACTCTGTTATGCTCTAATGCTCTAGATTTTTTTCAGATTTCAGTTTAATAGCTTTATTGACATGTCAAGGTAGACAAAGTTGTCAAAGGTGGTACCAAATGGCCAAATAAATCAAAGCTTGATCTATCCTCATTTCCCATTACTTTACTGTCTATTTCTAACATAACCAGGGTCCATTCACAAATCTCTGATGCTTTGCAAATGTCAGACGGACTTTCAGTTTCTCCTTGAAGATTCTTCCTATCAAGTTATGGAACATACGCCTCTGTTATTTCATATCTGGGAGAGTTTGGTCTTTAAACATTAGCCTGTAAAGAAATACATTCAATACTTTGGCTAAGTTTCTCATGCAGTTGTACATGGAAATTTTATAGGATTTGAAAACATGAGTGACCACCTTCTACTCCTACCATCATGGCAGATATTGTTAATTAATCATAGCCCTTGTATTAGCCAGCATTCTCCAGAGACACAGAACCAACAGGAGATATAAATGTATAAAGAGATTTATTATAAAGAATTGGCTCACACAATCAGGGAGGCAAGAAGTCCCCAGATCTGTAGGGTGAGTCAGCAAGTTGGAGAACAGGACAGCCCGTGGTTTAGTCCTAGTCTGAGTCCAAAGGCCTGAGAACAAGGAGAACTGATGGTGTAATTCCAGTCCTAAGGCTGGCAGTCTCTAGACCCAAGAAGAGCTAATGTTTCAGTTTAAGTTGGAAGTTAGGAAAAAGCTGATGTCTCAGTTCAAAGGCAGTCAGGTAGAAGGAATTCTCTCTCACTCAGAGGAGGGTCAGCCTTTTGCTCTATTCGGCCTCCAAGTGACTGGATGAGGCCCACTCACCTCAGGGAAGGCAATTTGCTCTACTCGGTCTGCCAATTTAAATGTTAATCTCATCTCAAAGCACCCTCACCGAAACACCCAGAATAATTGTTGACCAAATATCTAGGCACCCCATTGCCTAGTCAAGTTGACACATAAAATTAACCGTCACAGCCCTCTTTCCCAGTGAACCCAGACAGGCTTCAGTATTCATCAAGCTGTGCCCTAGTCAGTCACTTCCAATCAGCCAGAGTTGGAACAAGAGCTAAAACCTATTTGCTATCTCAGAGTCTAGTAAAAAGTCATACGAGGTCACTGAAAAGAATCATGGACTTCTAGAGCTGGTCAGATCTCTGGTTCATTAAGCTCAATATCCTATCACAGAGGCAACTACAAAGGAAGGACTGAGGGAGGGATCAGTGTCCTTTTTGACATCAACCTGAAAAAGCTATCTCCCCTTGGTACCTCTAATGGATCCACAGGCCATAAAATTTATCCAAGGCCACTTTGAATTCTAGTTTGCAAATGAGCAATAACTAAGCCAGCAGGAGTCTTCAGGCATGTGAAAGGGCCGGGCTGGCTCTTGGCAACTGATTGATAGACATTTCACTGAGATTTCTTAACACTCTCAATGTTACAAGTTTGAGGTGAATGGTGCTTTCGTTTGCTTGCTTTGCACTTTTATTTACAAAGCTTTTCTTTCTGGATTCATAATTCTCCTTGCAGAATGTACAGACATATTATTTTTGTTCCTTCATCGTTAACAACAGGTATTGAGTACCTACTGTGAATGATACACGTTATTTCATTTGCGACTCCCCCAGACACACCATACTCACAAACAAATCACACAAGGAGTGCTCCTATCTCAAAATAGCCTTGTGACTCCCCGTCTCAGTTACCTTGGTCTTTAGAATTTACTAAATTGTCAGTTTCCATAAGGCCTTCTGAGCCACCATGTCTAAAGTGCAAATCATCCCTTTCATCCCTAATAATTTTTTCCCTTTCCTGCATTATTTTCCTCTTTAACACTTAACACCATCTAGTATGATCTGTATTCTACTTATCTCTATTATTTGTTCTTCTTATCCATCACTGGAATGTAAGCAGGTAGAGATTTTTGTCTGTTTTGTTCACTGCTGCATTCCTAGCATCTACAACAATGCCCAGCGCATAGCAGGCGTTTAGCATATTTGTGGGATAAACGAAAGGGTGAACAGTCAGAGGTAGGCATCATTACCATTTTCCCAATAAGGACATGCAAGTTCAGAGAGATCAAATAACTTACTCAAGGTCATAAACACTCTCACCCCTCCCCAAATAGAATGACAGAATGACAGAAAAAAAGTAGGAAAAAATTACCTTAAAAATACTTCTATTAGGGGCCAGCCGTGTGGCGTAGTGGTGAAGTGTGCACGTTCCGCTTCTCGGCGGCCCCTGGTTTGCTGGTTCAGATCCCAGGTATGGACACGGCACCACGTGGCACACCATGCTGTGGTAGGCATCCCACATATAAAGTAGAGGAAGATGGGCATGGATGTTAGCTCAGGGCCAGTTTTCCTCAGCAAAAAGAGGAGGATTGGCAGTAGTTAGCTCAGCACTAATCTTCCTCAAAAAAAAGAAAGTTCTATTAATTTGGAAACAGTTTCAGCCAGTGGACCACTGGTGCACTGTACTTATGCATCTCACAAGCATGTGGAACTTCTGTCCCTGTACTTAGCATGTGTTCCTGGGCTTGTGCTCAATCTTTGGTGACTAGCAGTGCTCCTCCAAGAGTCTATCTCTAATAACGTGCCTTATCCAAAATGACAGTAACAACTATATTCCAGGCAGATAAAATCACGTTAATTTCATTCAGTTCTATGACAACAATGCAACAATGACTTGCATTTGTAAAGCTCTTAACTCTTTTTCAGCGTGCTTTCAAATGAACTAATTTAACATCACCCAAGTGAAGTGGACTGGACTCATATTATTATCTCCATTTTATAATAGAGAAAACAGAAAATCAAAGAGCCTTGTGATTTGCTCAAGATCATACATGAAATGACAGGCAGCACTGAAGCTGGAACTGGGTGAAGAATGGACTTAAATCAGAAAGTCTAGTGTTAAATCCATATCTTGTTTCTTCTAGCTGTGTGACTTAGAAAGGTTAATTAACCTCTCTGAATCTCTTCTTCTTATCTATGAAATGAGGACTCTAAACCATCACAAGGCTGTTGTGCAAAGTAAATGACATGATGTATGTAACACAGTAAGCCCAGTGACAGGGACATAACAGGAACATCCCAAATGTTACCTCTCATTCCTGTCCTGGCCAATCCCTACTTTTCTCCCTGCCTCCGATACTCTCTAACCAGAACAATTACATAACTCTGAATGGAGACACATTTTTCATGGACTTATTTTAAAGGCTGGTACACATTTCAGTGAATTTATCAGTAACTCAGTCAGAGATTTCAAGACCCAGTAGGGTATTTCACAGTCTAAACGCCAGATGTACTTATAGGAGGCCAAAGCGTGTGTGATTAGAGTTGAGAGCAGCTACTGACTTTCCCAAATAAAATCTAAGATACTGTGGTTTCATTGAAGGCCTCCTGTGAGAAGTATTTTTCACTATAAGAAAGCAGTTCTGCGGTAGCAGGTTAGCGTGCTCTCAATGTGCTCCAGAAGAACCGTCAGCTTTATAGTTCACTGAGCAGATTCATCCTGATATTAATTGGTGTTTTCTCATCTTTCACCTATGGTGTTTATATGCACGGTATACAACTCAATAAAACACGCTTAACAACAGGAATGCGGTACTACAGCATTGGTGACAATGTTTAGTTAAAAGCGTGGAGTTTGTTATAAGCACGTAACATTACAGGGTGGTAAAAACTGAGTCCATTTTGAAAACTAAAGGATTCTCATAATGGCTTCCAAGCTCCGATTCCACTGTGGAATTCCAGGGAAAACCTTTTGCTGTTCTGGTACAGTAGAGACGCATGCTCTTATCACTATGCACACCACCTGACATACACGGTGTACATTTGACATCCATTGACGTCATTTCAAGGGACTTTGCTAAGGTTAGTAACCTAGTGGTCAACAGATATAATGGACAAATTAGTATTTTTACTGTTTCTGATCACCTTAATGAATCACTGTTAACACAGCAGCAAATATAACCCCAAAGGAAACAATTATTTTAAGAAAGGAAACATAAGCCATCAAGCGCTATATGGTCAAACCTTAATTTTTGCCTAAGAACAGTGACAAAGCTAATCAAGCTTTGTGCTTGACATGACTTCAGGCTGGTTTGCCCAGAACAGCCTGATGCAGAACGTCCTCTCTGTCACTCGTCTGCTCCATCTCAGGCCCACACCTCACCCCTTGTGCCTGACTACAAACATTTCCTGCCTTGACTTTCCGGCTATTGAGACATTTGAGCAGTTTGGTGTTTTAAGATCCTCCCTGGCAGTGTTTAGCACCCCGCTTCCTCTTTCCATAGTCACCTTTCCACAGTGTCTGCATGTCAAACCTGTCCTCACCTAGTGCTTCCCAGGGACCTACCAGGCTGGGGCTTTGAGCTTCTTCTTATTGCAATAGCCCCTCTCAATAAAGTCTTTCCTTACCAATGTCCAGACTCTGTTCGTTTTTTTTTTTTTTTTTTGCTTCAACAACTGTAATATTCAGCTTGCATCTCCTTTCCTGATTCAAAATCTCAGATTGACAGGCTCCTTGAATATGAGCACAAAAGCGAACAGCACTCGCTGCTCTGGTTATTGGGTTAGTGTCTCTGATTCACCACCAGGCTCCAAGCTGCCTGAGAGCAGAAACCATGTCTGACTTTCTTCATCATTTTACCTCAGCACCTAGCACAACGCCAAGTACAAAGCAGATCTTCAATCTATGCCTGTTGAATGAATTAGCAAGTTCTTTTCAATCATAATATTTGTTCATTGTTTGTCATGTACCAGGCACCGTTCTTTGTGCTTGAGATACATTACCACAAACCAAAATGCCTGTTCTGGTGGAGTTCATACTGTAAGATAATAAATATGATAAAGATCGTGTAGTATGTTGCATAATACATTGTGGGTGGGGGTGGGAGAGTGGAAACAAAAAGAAAACAGGGTGAGAAGAATCAGGAACTGGGGTGTGGGGATGCCATTCTAAATAGGACGGTCAGTGTAGGCCTGGAGGAAATGTGATAATGTGATAATTAAACAAAGACTGGAAGGAGGGGAGGAAGTCAGCTATCCAAAAAGCCGGTAGAGGAGTGTTCCAGAGAAGAGGAACAGCTGGTGCAAGGGCCCTAAGGCAAGAGTGTTCCTAACATATCTGAAGAACAGGAAGGAGACTGGCTCACAGGACTGAAGCAGAGTGGGCAGGAGAGCGACAGGAGGTGAGACGTAGCGAAAGGGGGGATCACAGAAGACTGCATGGATCTTTGTAAGATTATGGCTTTTACTTTGAATGAAATGGGGTGCTAGTGCAGGTTTTATGCAGAGGAGTGACATGATCTGACTTGCATTTTCAAAAGGCCTCCCTGGCTACTATGTTGAAAATAAACTGGAAGGAAAACAAGGAGACAACTCAGGAGGCTCCCGCAATAACCCAAGCAAGATATGGTGGCGGTTCTGACCAGGGTGATACCTGTAGAGGTGGAGAAACGTGGTTAGAGTCTGGAGAAAGTTTGAAGACAGAACCAACATATTTTTGGATCCTCACACCCACATATGAACATTTTTATATAGGAACAGATTCATGTTATCCTTGTAATAATATGCCTTTCCTTTGTATTCCAATTTGGGAAGAGAAAGGGATAACATGAATTGGAAATTGGCATGAAATCCTGTTTACACCTACGGGAATGTATTGAGCATATAAATATCACCCAAGATGCAAGTGAACGTGGAAGGAAAAATTTTTAAAAACACTGAGAACTTCACTACTGAGAAGGCATCAAGACCCTCGGAGTTTGGGCTGAGCCCAGCTTCCGCTCTAGCAGCCAAATTAGTTGAGTTCCCCTAGACAATTTCACTCTTTGGATAGAGGGCTCAGCAGTATCCACACTCTAATCAATCAGAGACTTAACTGCTCCTCTTCTGCCTCCTACTTAGTGGTCTCCCCTTCCTTGGGACTCCTCAATGTACTCTGAGCATTTATAATCCCTTATTTGGGATTCACGTGTTCGCTTCATTTTCAGTGTTCTGTATGAAGGGAACTCCTCTTTGGAAAATCCAGCTCCACATGTTTCATTTAATAAATATCACAGGCAACTGAAAACACATTTTGGAGGACGAAGGCAGAGTTAATGGAATGGCCATGTGGGAGTAGAGTGTAAGAGGTTAAGTACAGTAGGGAAAATGCCTTCTGTATGATGTCTCTTCAAAAGGCCTCCGCATCCGGGCCATTCTGTATTAGGCTCTACTTTCATCCATGCCCAGAGCTTCCCAGGCTGGAGAACTGCCTCATGTAGTCTATTCATTCAGAGGGTCTTCAAGAAACAAGCTGACAAAAGAGCTCCAGTTCTAACTAAGATTTATGCTGGTGGGAAATGGTAATGTATTTCAATGAGGAATGATACATCCCAAAACATCATTTTTTTCATTATACTGAGGTACAAAGCCACTGTATTTATTAGATTTTTTAAAAGTCATAAACCACTTAGAGCCATTATCTTACAGACAGATTTGGAAATGTCATACAAGGCTTCCATAGGTATAAATTAATATGCAATCTTCACTTCAAATGAAACTTTTAGGCTCCCCAATGAGAACGAGTCATATTTCAACACAACACTACATAGATGTCAAAGTGTCTTAGTTTTTGCTCACTAAAATTGCAATTTTTCACCCAGAATAAAGCATCATTCTTTCACAATAAAGGAGCAGTAAACATAGTCTCTCTGTATATTCTTTTATAATGTGGATATGCAGTACAGCCTTTTGGAATATATTTGTATATTTATACAATTTTATAGTTTACAAAATATTTTCAATTATATTATTTCCCTTAATCCTTGAGACAACTCTGTCATATAGGTATTATTACTCCCATGTTACAGGTGGAGAAATGAGGCTGAGAGAAGTTGAGTGACTTGCTCAAGAGCACATAAGAGATAAGAAGTGGCAGAGCCAGAGTAGACCCCAGGTCTATCTGACTCGAAATCAGTGTCATCACATTCTGGAGGGGGTCCAGGATTCAATAAGTTTATTTTTGTAATAAATACCTTGCAATAAATAACTGAGTAGATCTTAACATACTAACTATAGCTATACTTGGCAACAAGGAGCCTCTAAGAGAGGGTGAGCAGGGTATCTTCTATTTGTCCCTGCAGATTTATTCTCTACCCTTCTCCACTCTGCTGCATGCCCAGGATGCTGACTGAATTGTATGGCTTCCTTGAACTCCGGCCTTCCACTTGGTTTGGCCAAGGGGGAGACCAAGGAGACCAGAGAGAGGAAAGAAGATGACGCTGGGTTCTTTGTTCCTTCAGCTCCTTCCCTGCAGGGTTGCCACAGATGGTCTTCGTTCTTCAAACAGAGATGACAGGGAGTCTCGCTGTCTCTAGATACTGATAACCTCTCTAGCCCATCTCTTTTCAAAGTTGGGGCAGGAAGAGTACGTGACAATTACTAGTCTCAGGGTTCTGCGGTACCCCTAGTAGTTTCTCTACATCCCAGCCCCACTCTCCTAAATAATTCCTTTATTAAACTCTCCATAAATTATCCAATTTGAGTGTGCCATCTGTTTCTTGCTGAGACCCTGACTGACACAGGGGACTTCTTAGTGATTTTGCTAACATAAAAGGGATTAGTGGCTAAATTCCTCTGGAAAATAATTCCTAAGCAAATGCTCCATTAATGAGAGAATCAAGCTGGTGTTGATGCAGAGGAAATGAAGACAAATGAAGTGTAGTAATATGAGCTTCACAAATGTGGTAGATCCTGCCAGGGTTTGACTGATGGAGCATGTAGTCACCTGTGAGATAACCAACTCTAACAAGGGCAGAGTGACTGGCCAATCCATACCTGCCTGTCAGGCTGGCCTCACCCACATGCCTGGGACAACTGGTCAGTGTCTCCTAATAGAAGGCCAAGGAATCACATGGTGGTAATACTAACATGAGTTGTAATTATGCCAGCAGCTCTCTCATGCACCTCATAATTAACATAATTTATAGATAGAGAATTTGAGGATCGGAGAGGTTGAATAAAGTAATCACAGTCACCAAGCTAGCACGTAGAAGAGCCAGAGTGTGAACCTACCTCCATCCTACTACGAAGCTCATGAGATTGCTGACTGAGCCCTGGAGCGCCCCAGAACGCTGGTTTCATGGCTTGACCCTGTTTGACCCATGGTTCTGACATTGCTTCCCAGGCTGGTTGGGTTCCTGGCCTATATTTGCTACTTCCCTTCTTCTTACCTCACAATGCAGCTTCAGTTCTTCTCCTTTTCCATCATTAGATCAATGCTTAATCACCATTCCCATCATTAAAAACACTCCTCTCACTCAACTTGGTTCTACAGTGCCTCTGAAATACAGTACCCACTTCCCAGAGGTTTTGTTTTGGCTTTTCCTAAGTCAAGATTGTTGAGACCAACCAAAATCCCTTCAGGCTCAAAATCATCTTCTTTGAAAATCCATTTTCTTTCCAGAAATTGTCCAGGAAAAAATTACACCAAGGAGGAGTCATAGATAATGAACAGCTTTCAATAGCAAAAGACTGAAGCCCTTAAAAAGTCCAACTTAGCGGCCAGAATTTAGCTGAATGCTTTAAAATTCACCAGCCCTGAAAGTGACCTGTAATGGTTAAATCTCAGAATTTATAGAGTCCTAAAGATTTAGGGAAGGTTTAGGGAGAAGTTCGTATAAAAATAAGGAAATTTCAAAACCATCCATCCAAATTATCACTTTTCTCACTAGCCTGCTCATCTCTGAAAAAGCACTATTGCTGTTTTGTTTTGCATTCATTTTTAAAGAACTTTCTAATTATCACTAAATCTCCCCAAGTTGGCAAATAACGATTTACTGATATTTGTCAAATAGGTTGTAAGCTTCTTACTAGGACCTAGAATCCCTAGGACCTAGAAATTTGTAAGTGAATAATAAATCCTGGGTTCTGGGATAAATCATCTGAAAAGACACTGTCTTTCTCTGTCTGGCTTATTTCACTCAGCATAATGCCCTCAAGGTCTAGAGAGTAGAAAAATGACGATCAGGAGCTAGGGGGTGGGGGAAATAGGGAGAGCTTGGTAAAAGTGTACAAATTTTCAACTATAAGATGAATAAGTTCTGAAGACCTAATGTATAACATGGTGACTATAGCTGATAACACTATTTCATAACTGAAATTTGCTAAAAGAGTAGAACTTAAATGTTCTCACAAAAATATACATACATATATACACATATATAAAAATCTGTGAGGTGATGGATATGTTAATTAACTAGATGGGAGGAATCCTTTCACAATGTATATGTAAATCAAATCATGATGATGTACACTTTAATTATGCTACAATTTTGTGTGCGAGGAAGATTGGCCCTAAGCTAACATCTGTTGCCAATCTTCTTCTTTTTGCTTGAGGCAGATTGCTGCTTTGCTAACATCTGTGCCAGTCTTCCTCATTTTGTATGTGGGATGCCACCACAGCATGGCTTGACGAGCAGTTCTAGATCCACATCCAGGATCTGAACCTGCGAACTTTGGGCTGCCACAGCTGAGCATGCAAACTTCACCACTACATGAGCAGACTGGCCCCTCAATAGCTTACAATTTTGTTTCTCAATTATACCTCAATAAAACTGAAAAGAAAAGACACTGTCTGCTTCAAAGATTGTGTTCCTACATTAGAATTAGACTGGGACATGAACAATAAAAGGGAAAAATAATTCTCAGGAGTTTCATGCAAGGATTATATTTTCTTCTTTTGATGTTCGTTTAAACACATACACACATGCACACACGAATTTTATTCCCTTTCATTGTGATTTATCTAAGGCAGATTCACCCACGCAGCCAATTAAAAGGATAAATTTCCAGACTCCACTCCAGGCCCTTCACAACGACTCTAATACCCATCCTCTAATAATAGTGACATGACCACCTGAAGGCAAGGTGGCCATTCTCCCCAAAGATCTCCTGTAATCCTTTTCATTGAGAGGTCTGATAGTCTTGGCTGGCAAATCAAGCCCTAGAAAGTAAAAGTGAAACCTCCCACCTTGATCCATCCACCCAAAGCCCAAAAGAAGTTATGATCAAGAAGTCATCACTAACAACAGCATCTTGCATCTGTCTCCAGCTTTACCTTTTTCATAGCTTTTTCACACCTATTATCTCATCTGATCCTCACAATAACCCTGGCTGGCTGGGAGGTGTTCACACTGGAGTTTTCTCATTGGGGATTACGTTCTGCAGTCAGAGGAGAAGACAAAAGTTGCCCATCGGCAAAACTACCTTGAAAGACACTCTTGAAGACAACACTTTGTTGAAGACCAGCATACCATCTTTCAATAAGTGTGACACAGCATTAGAAGAGGGGACAGATTCTTTGATTAAAAATCTAATTGGGTAGTTGGTTGTACTTAGGGGCTATGTTGTTGGGAAAATTGATATACTGACATTTTATACTTATACACACATATGTGAGCATAAACCACATATGTATGTGTATATATACTAAAAAACATATATGTATAATATATATATCATTCTGTACCAGACTCATACTGTTCACAGTAAGCTACTCACACTATGTGTGGCATGAAGCAACTGAGACCCACTGGAGAAACATCAGATTCCTCCCTCCATGTGTTGCTTATTTTGTGGTTTATGCTCACTAAGGGGCAATGTGAATGGAAGCAACCACACTATTTAAATTGTCTCTCTCCCCCATCTTCCCTTCCTCTCTCTCTGTAAAGTTCATATAGCTATTTTATATATATATATACATATGGCGTTACTCTACTATGCCTCCATTTTACATTGTGAGGAAACTGAAGCTATTTACACCAAGTATTTAGTGGCTGACCTCTTACCACCAGAGAAGAGGGGTGACCACTGATACCAGATCCATGTCTTTACTGATCTGAAAGGGAGAGGACTCAGCATGGGAGAGCACTCCTATGTGCCAGGCACATTAACATGAATTAGTATGTCATTTCCTCATAGCAGCAGCAGAACAGTATTATTACTACCATTTCAGAGAGGAGAAAAATGGGGGCTCAGAAATGTGAATGGTAGAACCAGGAGTGGAGTCGGTGTCTCTCTCAAACCCTCTGTCATGTCTCTGAATTACTGAGCCAGGAGGGCCTCCAAGAAACATACTACAGTGTGTCTAACATCCAGGCCACCACCTGACAAGGGTGAGGATGGTTCTGGAACTGCCAACCAGCCAGCTGGGAGGACTTCCACCACTATTCACTGGTACAAGTCCCTCACTAAATGCTGGGAGATCCCCGCTCAACAAAAGCCATCCTCCCTATAGAAACCTCTACTGTCTGGGGAATTTAAAAATCACACTCCAGTCTTTCCACCTATCAAAGAAGAAATGCGAAATTGCCTAACCACATCACTCATTTTGAGGAGCTTCCACAGATGGGTACACACTGAAGTTCATAAACAAACTCATAAGTAAACCAGACAGTTTTTTACAAAGTGTGGAGTACGTACTGCACAACTCATAAATGGCATTTTGACAAAGTGCCAACTTTCCAGTGCTTCTCATTTTATTCGTGTGACAAAACTAAGCCATGCTCAGTTCCCTCTGATGTATTACTCCCATGAATAAAAGATGTTTCTTGACACTAATTCACCCTGCTTCTTTGACTGCCCACCATGCCCTCTGCATTTGTCTAGAGAGTGGGTGAGTTTCGGAGGAGATATGGTGCCACACCCCCAAACTCTCTATTGATCGCACTATACAGGCCACCTCATTAAGCAGTTGGTGTCGCCTGCTAATGCAGCACCCCGGGTTCCAGTTAATGGCTGTAGATTTTTTTGGGGGGGGGGGGGTGAGTTTGGCAGCAGGGAATTCTGGCTCTTTCTCTCAAGCTCAAAGCACCAAAACACAGTCTCTGAGAACATTTATGTTCCTGAATAAGGAACATCCATGTGAGAGAAATCCATGATTCCTTTTAAGAAGAGGAATTCCCAAAGCTTGCTAATGAATTAATTAATGGAGGGAGGTTGTCACCAACTTGATTGCCCTGTTTCCTCTCCTGTTGGGTGAAAGTTCAAAGAAGTTGAGAGATAACTGGACTGACAGTCAGTATACTTGGATTTCTACTCACAGGTCTTCCTCTAGCTCCATGTCTAGGCCGAGACACTTCATGTCTCTGGTCCTCAGTTTCCCATTTAATAAAAATAGATGGGATAATTTTTTAGTAGTCACTCAACTCTATATCATTTATGTGCTCTTTTAGGCTTCATCCTTATGCTGTCCTTTAAAGTATCCTTGTTAAGATGGCACTAAAGTTCAAATGATACTATATTGAGATACTTTTGGTTCAAGATGTATCATCTTTGTGACAGCATAGATTTCAAGTTGTTTGATTTCCAGCTGTATTTAAAATGCACAAAAAAGCCTTCTGATCACTACTGGGGTGAGCTGCAGTAACGATTTGGGTATTGATAGAGTCAGCAAGAGAATCAATTGGACAAGAAATACCTAAGCACACAGAATTTTGTCTACCGTCATGATTTATTTTATAACTCAAACATTGCTGTTTCTTATTCACTGCTCTGAAAACAATCTTGGGACTAGAGTTAGAAATCTATGGTATCGTCATGTTGGGAGGAGACCTGCCTTCAAAAGGTGACTCTATTCCTTCCCATGTCCCTTGTTCATCCCATAATTCCTTCCTGCTTATTCCCTCCCAGTTTATAGCCGATTCACAAGAAAATTCACTGACAAGATAATGTTTTTTTCAAGAGGGTGGAACCCCCAAATCACATAGCAAGACACAAAATGGTCTGGCACAGCAACTGGTCCCATGCTGGGCCAAGACTGTGCATTCAGTAAATACCGATTGGTTGATTGATTGAGCCAGTGCCGGGGATCTGCCTTTCGTTCCCTGCCCCACTGTGCTGAAAGGTCGTGCACTTGATGTTTCCCATTCAAATGATCTGTGTCTCTATCACCTGAGTAGTAAATTCCAGGTGACAGCATCTGCCTCTGACATACTCCCCAAAATTTTGAGGAACTGATGGGATCACGCCTGTGAACTGTTCTGAGCTCTTTAGAAAAAGCCATACGACCCACAGAAGGCCATGTGATTGGGAAGTGTTTATGCATGCAACAGATGGCAGCAGTTCCAGGGACAACCTCAGGAATCTGGAGAGCCAAACACGCGCATGAGCAAGAGTGCGCCAGAGCAGGTTCATGCATTATGGATTTCTGACCAGCCATAAATAACACAGCGCTCAAATTTTAAAATGCAGTAAGTTAACTACTAGGTGCCATTAGTGTTATGTACATAAATATTTTAAAAGCTCCATGTAAGCATCCCATAGTCACTTCAGTTAATTGTGACCAAAGGAATACACGTCCTCAAATCTACACTAAGTCAACAGAGGTGGTTTGGGTAAACACAGGGCTGAATGACTTGAAAAGTAATTACAAGCCCTACTCAGAGAGCACCAGATCAATTGTGCTATTCTAATCTAGCAAAAGACACTGGCTACAATTAAATATTCTCAAAAGGAAGGAGAGAGATTACAAAGAAAGGAGAGGGCTAATTATATAAATTAAGACTCTTTAATTTGGTCTAAACTGCTAGAGAAAGTAGTTGAAAATGTAGTTGTAGATCTTTAGAGGAGAAAGGCCAGCAATTCCCAGAGAGCAGCCATCTAGAGAATGCCAGGGGGCACCCCCTCCATGAGTCACCAAGGCGAGTCATGGGATTGATGAGTTCATCTCAGACCTTGGCCTTATCCTTAAGCACACTCAGAAACTTAGTTGTTAGTGTTCCAGAGATGATCAGACTTAAGGTTACCAACTCATGCTAGCAAAGTTCCCAAGAAACTATTAAACACAACCAGAATGGCAACTTACAGTTTTAAGATGAGAAATATATAACTATCAAGCAGATTGGACATCTGCATTGGCCTACCCAATACATGCTATGCTTGTATGAAAAGTCAAAATATTAGAAAGTTGCTTGATGATCTAGAACAGGGATTGGAGAACTTTTTCTGTAAAGGACCAGAGAGTAAATATTTTAGCCTTTCTGGGCCATATGATCTATGTCACAGCTGCTCAACTGCAAGCCAGACTTGGCCTGCAGACCATAGTTGACAGATTCTTATCTAGAGTAGGGGAAGTTGACTATACTATTTAATGCTAAAGGGCACTAGGCTCAAATAGTTTTCTATAGAAATATTACTACTGGGTATTCTCACTCTTGAAAAAATGCTCACATGGGCCTTGGGATATTTCCCTGTTTCTCTCTTTTTTGAGATATACATGGCTGGCAACATCCTTTTAGAATGTTCTATTCTTTCTTTAGCAACATTAATACCGCTTACTTTAAATTTAAAAAAGGAACCCATACATTTTTTAATTTTATAAACAAAACTTTTTTATAAATGAGGGATAAGAAATAGCTGAGATTCTCTTAAGAACTGTGATGAAATGACACCTGGAACCTAGGTAAAAACACCCACGGGAAAATATCAAGGGCCCCAGCTGCAATCCAAGAAGTGTTTGGCTCAGGCTTCACCTAGTTTTACTGGGGCTCAGACACCTCATTCCTTCTCATTTCACTCTGGCCCAAGTACGAAGGAAATTCCTCCCTGGTCTTCCTTCCCCCATATGTCAGAGTAATACATTTGTGGTTATAAAAAAGGGACTTGGTACACGACAGGCTACAGTAGTCTTTTCTTTTGGTTTGGTTTTGGTTGCAGAAATGGGGTCACTGTTAGATCATGACTGTCCGGACTTCCCGGGGTTCAGGTTCCCTGGCATTTGTGGTCCCTGGCATCATGCTTCCTCTGGTCTTCAGAGCTGCCAATGTGCTTTAAGCCCTATTTCTCCACTGCTTTGGCATCTGTCATTGCTGGGTACTCCATCTGCTCTCTCAGCTCTCTCCGAACCAAAGGGAAGGAAGCTTTCCCTCCTTTGACATGACACCACTCTCAGCCTGGGAATCTACACATGGGCTATGGATGCCCTGAAATTATATACCAGATTTTGTTTATGTAGATGCATAGATACCTTTTTCTCAGGAAAAGGTACACAACTTTTCACAAATTCTCAAGGAGATCAATGACCACCCCCCCAAATTAAACAATGACTACATTGTAATAGATTAAACTGGAAATGCATCAAATACAGATTTACTTGTGCAAATTCAACTATATGCACTCAGCAGAGACAGAGACATTGAGAGAGAGAAATCACAACTTAAGTAATGCAGGTAAGCCATTCGCCTTTGTACTCAGTGAGTGCACACCAAGGTTGAGCATGAGATACGGGCCTAAATCTGTAGTCCTCAATTGGGAATAAGTGCTGGACGACACTATAATATTTCTTCTAAGAACTACAAGAAGTGCATTAAAGAACATTATTGAAGAAAGATATTCTCTCCGAGACTATGATCATGACAGACCTAGAAAGAGGAAAATAATATACACTTTCTCCCAGAAGAGTTTGTGGTCTTCCTTCCCCCTCCCTAGCCTCTTTTATTTCCTTCTCTCTTCCCACTGCCGTGTCAACACCCTCCTCTTCTACCACCCCATTGGAAATACTGTCTTTAGGATTCCATAGAAAACATCATTCACATCACTCCTGATTGGGAAATATGCTGTCTTTCTACTTTTTCTATACTCAGGATTAATTTACAAACTAAAGCTAACAAATTGGAAGGGCGATAAGGAAGAATGGGAAGATTGATAGCCTAAATCTGAATGTCAGCTGAAGCTCTCCATCTAGCCATCTGCAACCCTTACAGAGTCACCAACCCTGCCCCACATGATGGAGTCTTTCACCAAACACAAGGCATCCACTCAGGCAAAATCCATGACTCGGGCAGCCCACTCAAAACTAGCCCTCAAGTCTAGGGGACTAGCAATATTGAGCTTCCAGAGGGAATAACTAATCTGGAATTTCTCTTCCCAGAGTCATGTCAAGGTTTTTCGATAAGTCACTGATATTATTATATTTATGATTTAAAGTAGCCTAGAATCCAAGTCCTTCCATCCTCAAAGCCAAATCCCAGCGTCATCTCTCTCCTGTAGAGGAGACTCGGAAGCTTCTGGCCCAAACTAATTTTCCCTGCTCTCTGAACTCCATCAGCAGAGGAAATCAGAAGCACACAGTATTGTTTTCTGACGAAATGGAAGACTAAACAGTGCCGGTTTAGGACAAGCCAGTGGATTAGAAAGGCAAAGCAATGTCCTCTGATGACAAATTTCACTAATCTTCAAGCCTTACCTCCTGACCTGGGAACTTAGAGAGCTGAATAAAAGGTCAGTTGGTACAGAAACAAACAGAGCCCCTGTCAGCTGGTATGCTGATAAAACACACTAATAATGTTCTAGAGCCAAAGACACATGGACATATATTTTTAATTAAATATAATGGGAGCCTAAAAGATAATGGATTTTCACATGGGATAGGAGAGATGGTGAGATCAGTGGTCTGTGGACCTAGGAAGAAACTCTCCAGCATGGGAGGAGGAGACAACCTTCTTGCCTTTAAGGGTGAGGTGCAAACTGAGCAGGACCAGGCAAAGAGGTGGAGATGCTGGGAAGGCCCAGCTCTATAGCATGAGGCAGCCACAACCACCCACTCTAGTGATGGAAGACTTGGGAAGAACTGATAGCAGCAGTCAGAGCCACTGCCCAGGACAGTGAGTGGGCCTCACCAATAGGATCTCAGCTGCGGAAGTGGAAGAAGTACCAGCATGGCTAGGCCAAGAAGGGAGATGGACCTAGAGTCTTGGCTGCACTAATGAGGCCACAAAAGAGAGAGCTGAGTACCCTAGCCTCACCCCCAGATACAGCCGGGAGAGCTGCTGACAGAGTCTTGCATCTCTGGGATCTGGCAAAGCGTCTGGCTCATAGTGAGTGCTTAACAGATATTTGAGAAAGGGAGGGAGGGACAGAGAGAGAGGGAGGCAGAGAAGGAGTTTGGCTGGTGAAAGCTCAAAATCAAATGATTTGAGTGGTCATTATTGTTAACCATAAGCTCTTATTTGTCCTTCCCATGACTACCTAGGACCTAGAAATCCCTATTATACTTCTATGGAAACATAAATAATCACAGGACCAAAAGAATTACATCTGGAGAAACAAACAGTAAAATGATCAATAAATACCTTCTTACTACGTGTAGTCACTAAAGACAGATAACTACGTATAACCCAACCTGATGGGGAAAATTCAGGCATAATAAGTAGAAAGGAAATTGAGGATCTTTGAATTTGTGATGATTCATCTGATTTTTAGGAAAAATCTCTCTCCATCTGGGAGATATTGTCAGCCTGTTTTCAAGCAGTCTTTTTTAAACCTCTTAGACGGGATATGGAAGTATGCATCGAATTAGGTCCATGAGTTGTTTGGGGGTTTCTTGCATTGTGAGGTTTTCAAATGATAAAGCCAATCCATAAGTGTTTATGAGGTGAAACTACACAAAGATCTACAGGGAGCTAATCACTTCCCCCGCACCACCACAACCACGGCCACCCCATCTCTCACCTCTTGTCCCAAAGAGCAGAGTATTAAAACTCATCTGTGTCTTTTCAGACCTTTATCCTCATTCATCTAAATGCATTCAAGCAAATTTATACATATATAAAGCTTTAGTCCTTTGATTTTCCCTAAATAGACTCATACTCTTAATTTGCAACCTGCTTTTTTCACCAAACAATAGATCATAAGCAACCTTACAGTATAGTCTGTAATTCTTTATCTTTTCTTCTTATTCTTTTCTGTAAGCATCACAGAGACACAATGTTACAGAAATGGTATCATGGCACATACGCAGGGGTATACAACCTTTCTTCTCTTTTGCTCTTTCTTTTTTTTAATCTTTGCCTCTTCCTTGTTCTCGTCTTCTCCCTCATCCCACCACCATTCATGAAGACATTACCTGCTCTCCAATGGCTCAAGGAGAAATACTTAGTGAGTGGAACGAGGGTTTTCATGCCAGTTTACCTCTTTCATTTCAATCCCAGAACTAAAGGCTAAGTCAAAAGGCCAGTGCGCCTGTCCTTCTCACGCAGGGACAAAGTCGCATGAGCTGTCTGATCCCGTGAGTGGTGAAGACCTTGGTCACTGCCCACGTCAGTGGGGACAGACTTGTGCATGAAGAACTCAAACGCTAGGTCAAGTTCAGTATACTAGTCCAGCATTAGCCTTAGGACACACTTTGGGATCTCAAAGGAAGCTGGAAGCCAACTGATTAGATGTAAGCAATAAGTCATCATCAAAAGAAAGGATTCCATGGAGAAGGCCTGTGGTCTCCAATAAAAGGGAAAGTTATTGGCCCACAATAATGAAAAGCCTGTTTAAAAGACATGTCAGTGAGGTTCCTAGACCACAGCTCTCTTTCACCACTTTTGACCACAAGAATGAAATGAGGAATGATAAAGTAATGCCAACTGTAGTTCCAAAATGAAGATCCAATTTACTTATTACTTAGTGCAATCATTTCCTTGCCATTAATATACCTCAAACAGTAATTTGAATTACACAGAAGATATTTCCCAAGTCTCTGCTGCCACCCACAGTTTGAAGTGGAAACAGTGGGATAAAATCCTCAGCAGCATGCATAAAAATTACTCTACATTGACCTATATAGGTATTGTTATACTATATTGTATAGTTTTTAATATATGCATACTTATCCTTACACACACACACACACAGACATGCCATTTGGTAGGTGATGAATAAACAGGGTAACACTTGAATTCAATTAAACTCACTCCAGATTTGGCACTTTTCCCATAGCAAGTAAATCAGTATTGTCAAAATTGGACTTGTCATTTAATTAAGCCTGGGCATTAATAGTCCCACGGCCTTCAGAGACATCTTTGTGTCTAGCTGAACTGGTCTGGATTGTCAGGGTAAAGAGACAGTACTTAAGAGGATAGAGATGTTGCGAATGAGACCAAATTACAAAGGCTTCTGTCTAGAATGAAAGTGTTGCAATATTCTTCTAATTGTGGATGAAGATTGTTTTCAGTTGAAGATCAGACTGAGATTGAACACTCCCAATAATTCATGAGGGGGATACTATTACAACCATCTTACAGGTAGGAAATAGAAGCACCAAGAAATTAATTATTCACTTCTCCAAAGGCTTCTGTCGACTAGAAACAAGGAACGTTCATTCAGAGCTTTACAATCAAGCCTCATTTTTTAAAATAGCAATAATAATTTTGTTTTGAATTTCATCAAAAAGTAAGAGAACACCAAAAATGAATTCCTCTTAAAGAATATACCTTTATACCCAGTCCTATGGCATAGGGGTTAAGTTCAGCATGCTCTGCTTTGGCGGCCCAGGTCCACAGTTTGGATCCCAGACATGGACCTACACCACTCATCAGCCATGCTGTGGCAGCAAGCCACATACAAAATGGAGGAAGACTGGCACAGATGTTAGTTCAGGGCTAATCTTCCTCAAGCAAAAAAAAGAGGAAGATCGGCAACAGATATTAGCTCAGGGCAAATATTCCTCAGCAAACAAAAAAGAATGTACCTTTATATAGGGAAACTTCTTTCGTTACAGGAGTCTTCTTAACTCTAAGACCCTTAACTCTCTGACAACAGGTTTCATGCAAACTAAGTCACGGCAGTTCCTACAATGGTCCGTGAATTCCAACTCAGCGACTGAGCAAGCTAAGCCCAACCACCCCTACCAGTCCACTTCTGCCACTCCCAAGTCACTCCAGTGAAAGAAAGACCTGTGTACCCTGCATGTCCAATTATCACTAGTTTGGGAATAAACAATGTCATCCTTACATCAATAGAAAATATTCTGTGACTGCAGTCTCTAAATTAGCAGGAAGTCCAATCTTCCCCCTTGGCCTTCCACTCTGATAGGTTCAGGAATCCTTAGGGGTGTTTACTAGTATTCTAGACCCGGTCCTGACTGTCCTTGTTATTCAGGTGGAGCAGAAACTCAACAGAAGACTGCACCATGACCATGGCTGTCTGGGGTGCTGGTGGCTCTGGACATTGGCTCCCACCAAGCTGCCACTGCCACTTCCCTCCACCAGTGCCTGCAGGAGCCGGCTGCTTCACAAGGGAAGTGATTCTCTGCCAGTGACCACAGTTGCTGCCATCACTTCGGCCTCAGGGAAGAATGCAACCATGTCTCCTGTTTATTTCACCCCTGGTATGGCACAGGCCCCTTAGTCACTGACAGCACAAAGAGAGAAATACACACAGAGAATGTCTGACGATCACCGCACAGGAGCAGACCCATCCTGGAATCCCCTGCTCAACTTTCCCAAAGGCAGTTCACTCACCAACCTCAGAAATGCTCCTGGAGAAGTCTTTTCTCAACTTTGTCTAAAAACTTGATGTTAACCTCTCCCTGGGATGCATAATAGTGAGCACTTCCAATCTTTCAGGTCACGTCCTACCTCCACTAAGGGGTAAGAGGAGAAGGGCAATGGCAGTTAATGGGCAATAAGACCCTTATGAGAGCCGGCCTGGTGGTGCAGTGGTTAAGTTCACACATTCCGCTTCAGGAGCCCGGGGCTCACTGGTTCAGATCCCAGGTGCAGACATGGCACAACTTGACAAGCCATGCTGTGGCAGGCATCCCACGTATGAAGTAGAGGAAGATCAGCATGGATGTGAGCTCAGGGCCAGTCTTCCTCAGCAAAAAGAGGAGGATTGGCAGTAGATGTTAACTCAGGGCTAATCTTCCTCAAAAAAATTAAATAAATAAGACCCTTATGAGACAGTCACACAATAGTCTGATATCAATGCTTCCCCAAAGACTGGGTTATTTGGTCTTAAACAGCATCCTGTATAGGACATTTGGATCCCAGGCTAGGGGAGAATATGCCAAACTCAGGCCAGGCACTTTCCAGCCTGTCATCATTAAGGTTTCAAAAAACTGTGGAGTCCAGAATGACTTTTCACCAGGTTAAACTGCGTGTCCTCGGCAGGAGAAGTCCTACAGTGACTGGCCAATACCCTGAGATGCTCAACACAGAGACACCTGAGTCAGTCCGCCGGGGTCCAAATCCCAGCTCTGCCACCTTTCTAGCTCTGTGACTTTAGGCAAATTACTTACCCTCTTTGTGGCTCGGTTAACTCAGCTGCTGAATGGAGAAAATAACACCTGTCTCAGACGGTAGTTGTGAAGATTGAAACCAGTTAATGTATCTTTTTTTAGAACCAGGCCCAATGCATAGTAACCAATCCAAGAATGTTACTCATTGTTACCCAAAGGCATTAAATGAAAAAATAAAAATGAATTTTAAAAACCAGCTAAAACTTAGCATGGGAAGTCCAAAGAGAAAAAAAATAAAAAGACCACAGAACGAAATTGACTGAAATAATTTCCTGCCTAGCAGTAATGTAACTCTTTTGCATTAGCCAAGGTTACAAGCAGGGCACACTGAAGACAGTTCTGCAGGAGACCAGCGCCAGCAGAAGCTGTGAAAATTGGCTCCAGCCCTGAGGAACTTAGCCTGCCACATTCCAAGCACTGAGGTTCATTGCCATTTTTTTCTTTAAGTTAAAATTTTAAATTGGCCCATGTCCCGTTAACCTAAGTCAGAACCTCTACTTTAAAGTTCAGAATTCAATTAGCAGCGACAAGTAATTACTTTTACTTCACTGGCAGGCAATGTTCTTCAGAGAGAGGAAGCCCATACTTCACTTCTGGCAACGGTTCCAAGATCTGTTGCTAAGGACCTTCACTCCCGCACACCTGGCCAGATGGCCAGATGGAGCCCTGGATGGACCCCAGCTGCTGCGTGCAGACACCATCTCACCGGGGAACAGAAACTCAGATTTGTTATCCTCAGCTCTGGGAAGGGCCTCCTTGGAATGCTGGCTGGCAAAACATGCAGAATGTCTTGCTAAGAACTTCATTCAACCTTCAGAAACAGTCACTCCTTAAACATTCATATTGATAACTCTGTGTGTGTGTGTGTGTGTGTAGATGATTACGTTTGATGGCTGAGTCCTGGAGCTGCTGTCGTGTATTGCAAGTGCATCAGACCTGGAGTTCAGGGTCCTGAGTGTGAGTCCTGACTCTGTCACTCACTAACAGTGTAACCTGGAGTGATTCACTTCATTATGTGAGCCTTAATTTCCCCCACGTGTGAATGATGCTCCCTCCTGGATGTGTTCAGTGATTAAACGAGATCATGTATATGAGAAGACTTGGAAAGGTATAAAGCTTTCAGTCTATAATTCTGTAGGATCAGTTCCAGATATCTAAAAGGATAATTTTTTAGACTCCACCTACTTCCCTGACACACACATCATTTTGCAAGCTATTTGATAGCAAGTAGTGCTTTCCATTCCACGTGCCCAGTGCCTAGCACAGTCATTGAGACATAGTAAGAGTTTGATATAAGTTTACTGAATGAATGGAAAGGCAAACAATTGATCAGAGATCAGTCCAGTCACTAGGGTGGATAGCAACAATTATGTGCTTGTCCTGAGATCCTGATTTGGCATCAGTGAAGACCCCTGCCTGAAAGCATAGAAGGGATGTGGCTGAGTGGAGATTTTAAAGAAAAAGGAGCCACAGAAAGGCACAATACTGAGCAAAGTGTTCATATTTAAATCACATCTTAATGTAGCAGAGTACCTAAAGGCAATGGGGACAATAAAAAAGAGAATATCTTGTTTTAATTTAATGTCGATTTTAAATATTATAGGGACTCGCTTGCCTCACAAACCAAGGCCAACTCCATTAAAAGATAAAAACTGTGAGACTCAGAGACATAAACTGTTTGTCCAATGTCACCCAACCAGATGTCTGTGTAGATGTTAGGTCTACCAGATGTGAGGTCTTTGGACTTTGTGCCAGTGCTCTGGGCCTTAGGGGAGCACCAGGGTGACCAGGAAAGGACTTTCAAATTTAGGATGGCACGCAGCAGCAGCTATCATCTGGATTTGTCTACAGCTCAGACCAGCTGCAGACATTGACTCCCTGCAGCGGGAAGGTTCAAATACCCTCAGGCTTAGGCTGTGAGAACAGAGCCTTGCAGCCATTCAGGGGCCCAGCCACACCAGAAGAAGGTGCAATTCAGCTACATTTCTAAGCCCAGACAACCCTAGATACGAGGCATTTGCTTGGTCACAGAGCTGTATTCCTCCCCACCCACCACCTCCAACACTCACTGTCTTGGCTTCTGCTCCAACTCCCAGTAACTTGGTCCTGACCAGCCCCATCTCCTCAAGAGATTGGACCAGCTGTTCTCAGACACAAATAGCACCAGAGATGTCATGGCGCTCCCTGGCCCCCAAATCAGGTCCCTGGCAGTCAGAGGAGCCCGGAGCAGCCTTGGTGTGCTACTGTGAGGGCTGGACCCTAGATCTCTTGCTTGTTAATGGTGACTTTCCCACAGTTCAGGGCAGGCGTTCTCAAGCGTGGCTGCACATTGGAATCACCTGGAGAGCTTCAAAACCATCTGAAACCTGAGTCCTACGCCAAAGGCCCTGATTTAAGGTCTAAGGTACAGCCAGGGTGTGTCAGAAGTTTCAAAATCTCCCTGGGTTATTCGAATAAGCATCCAGAGATACAAACTGGTTTAGTCTGCCTAACAAAATCGCCTCTGCGTTGGTTTAAAATGCAGATTCCCCAGGCCCCAGATAGTATGGTTCTGTAAGCTTAGGCTGGAGCTTGAGAATATACAGATTTTTGACAAGCACAAGCTTCTGATGCAGGCACCGGGTATATACAAACTACCTGAAAGGCTCAATTATACCAAGGGGCAGAGATTGAATTATTTTTAATACCATCTTTATAGAGAAAAGGAAAATCTAGGTCAGTCCGTGAACTAAAGAGTACCTAACTGCCTGAAGGAAATTTCATTTGTGCAATGGTCCAGAGGCACTTTATCTGCTTCCTAAATTAAATATTTAAGTTACCTTTGTTTAAAAGCTAAATTTTTTTAAGTAGCTCTAACTAGGACTACAGTAAGTCAGCACTTAAACATTTTTAAAGCTCTCATCCAGCCTCACGCCTAAATGTCCCGTCTTGGCACCGTTGCTCCCAGATTTCCAAGGACAGGGGAGTTCCTCTGCAGCATTGTCATTCTCGGTTCACTTGGTGCACCTGCTGCAAAAGGCAGATAGGCCTCAGCTCCTCCTTCTGGAAGGCAGTGCTGTAGTTAAGGGGAAAATCTCAATTTCAAAGTAATTGGGGGAAAAATCCTTTCGGTGCAGAGTATGTTCAAAAGAGATCTTTGAACAGAAAAGCTGCCCAGCTAACAAGGGGCATCATTTGGTGTAAAGCAATTGGCTAAATCTGTCTCTACATTTCCCGGTAATATGATAAATGTAAGGAGAAGCGAATTTGTCTTGGTATTCCACAATGTGATAAATGACAGGAGACATAATTGTGTAATGCCAATAGCACCAGAAAATTGCAAATCTCCAAATGAAATGTTCCTTTCAATCACATAATCAAGTGACTGACAGGGCATTCGAGATATTACCTAAATTATAGCTAATTTTCTGTAGCAGCTTTCTGCACCTTGCTCTGCCACCCTGACAAAAAGGTAGGCAGGAACGAAAGACATTAATTGCATAAAAAGGAGCCTCAATGGCCTGGTTCCTTTCCTGATGCTTCCTCACAGCATTAATTCAGCATACCACACACGTCTGCAGTCATGGATGCTGTGTGGCCCTCACCAGGCAGATACTGCAGGGGACGTCTGATCACCATGGAGACCGAGGCTGGGTTTAGGATGCTTGTTACTTTGAGAGAGAATAAGAAGAAACAGCAGCATAGCCAGAAATTGTGGGTTTCTGATCAAAACTGTCAGAAAAGGACCCCTATTCCTTTTCAATTTTAAAATACAAAGATCTTCTCCTGTGAGGTAGAGGCACTCTTGGGCTGTACTTAAACCTACAGGAAAAAAACACTATATTAGAAAAGGCATCACCAGATCCTTTAATGCTTTGACTGAAAGAAGCAAAACACAACTGAGTTGACTGGGCATAAAATGGGAGTCTTTTAGAAGGATCCAGGAGTGTTTCAGATCCCCCCAAGGGCAAAGATGCAGCAGGTCTCTGGAACGCAGGGAAAATACTCTCCTAAGCCAACTTCTATACAAGTATTACGTCATCTACGTCTCACAGCCACCCTCTGAGGTAGGAAGCTCAGTTGTTATTATGCTCACTTAACCAATAAGGAAATTGAGGCTCAAAGAGGGCACACAGCTAGTAAATATTAGAGCCACAGCTTGAATCCAGGTCTTCTGCCTTCAAATGTTGTGTGGAAAGAAAATAAACAAAGCCAACTTTCTCTCCTCTTTTGCTTTTACAGTTTATTTTGTTTATTGTACTTTTCCTGCTCAGGCATATCCAAATTCATTCTTTCAACCAATTCTTAATGAACAGATGTTTTATTCAATGGCATTATGCTAAGCCTTATGGGAAATATAGGGCCTGTCCTCAAGATGCTTAGAATCTATTAGATAAGGCATTTAACAAATTCATCTGCCAAGACTCCTAAGGCAGCCACATAACACAACTCCAGGGGGCACCATCACATTTAATCCTTGTGAATGGTACCTCCTAGAGTAGTGCAGTGCATGGTGTAAGGTCCACCATTTGCCACAGCTAAACTCACTTATTCCTTTCACATGCCCCTTAGTAGATGGTTAATTTCTACAAGTTAGAGTCTAACTGAAATAGGAATTGTAACTTTAGCATTTCCCAAAACCTAGGATATCTTAAACACTAAGAATCCATGTGTTAGTCTGTTCAGGCAGCTATAACAAAATACCACAGACTAGATGCCTTATAAACAACAGAAATTTATTTCTCACAGTTCTGGAGGCTGGGAAGTCCAAGATCAAGACACCAGAACAATCACGTTCTGCTGAAGGCGCTCGTCTTGGTTCATAGTTGGCTCCTTCTTGCTGTGCCCTCCCAAGGTGGAAGGCACTAGGGATCTCTCTGGAGCCTCTTTTATAAGCCACTAATCCCACTCATGAGGGTTTCACCCTCATGACATAATCACCTCCCAAAGGCCCCATCTCCTAATCCCATTGCCTTTTGTGGAATTTATTCTTTTTTTTTTCCTCCCCAAAGCCCCAGTGCATGATTGTATATCCTAGTTGTAAGTCCTCCTAGTTCTTCTCCACGAGCCACTGCCACAGCATGACAACTGACAGATGGGTGGTGTGGATCTGTGACTGGGAAACAAACTCGGGCCACCGAAGTGGTGAGAGCACTGAACGTGAACTACTAGGCCATTAGGGCTGGCTCTACCATAGCCTTTTGGGATTAGGATTTCAACATATAAATTTGGGGAGTCACAAACATTCAGACTATAGCAATCCCTTATTGAAGTAGCTGCATTTCTAAGTCGGGGCGGGGCGGGCAGCAATGACCTGCAATAAATGAGCGCAAGTCTCATCTGGGATCTCCAGATTGAGATCTGGGAAGCTGCAAAGTCTTGGGGACACCTCCACTCTTCCAGAGAGTGCCTGAACAGTAACTCCTATGGGGAGAAAAATCACCCTGGTTGATTAAAAGGGCTCCCTAGGGTTGTGGAAAAGGTGAAAAATTAAAATTGTCAAAGGATTATGGGAAGATCTAGGAGCCAAAGGAACCAGAGGCAGAGCCAGAGAAGGCATGAAAGTGACAAAAGGCACGAATGTAGCTGAGGGCTGCTCCAAGGCAGGCCTGGATGCACTGCAGGCTGGTGGGGAAAGAGGACAGAAAAAGACACTCCACCTTTTACTGCTTCTCTCAACCTCTCATGGTCTGACCACTGATGTTTCAGTCTAGCATAAAGCAGACAGATCCTTGTGTTAACACTGCTTTTTCCAATGCCTGCTTATCATTTTCTTAATAACTATCATATCAATAAGTTACCTTAGTAAGGGGCCGGCCTTGTGGCCGAGTGGTTAAGTTCATGTGCTTCGCTTCCTGCGGCCCAGGGTTTCACTGGTTCAGATCCTGGGCACAGACATGGCACCACTCGTCAGGCCACGTTGAGGCAGCGTCCCATGTGCCACAACTAGAAGGACCTACAACTAAAAATACACAACTATGTGCTGGGGGGATTTGGGGAGAAAACATCAGAAAAAAAAATACTTAAAAAAAGTTATCTTAGTAAAAAATGTTGAAATAGCACTGCTTTTGGATAAGAAGCTCTGGAAAGCATTTGTCCCAGTACTTCCCCCACCATGGGATCATCCAAACAGACACTAATCAAATCTAACAAATTATTTCCAAGGCTACAAGGGATTAACTAGTCTTTTCTACTGCATGTTGAAAATCAGACTACAGTTTGCACCTGCTCCATGTACAGCCCATGCTACCATGACCCACACTGAAGTATCAAGGCAAGGAAAGGTCTCCTTGAGATTACGTTTGAATTGGAAATCAAACATGCCTGCAGACACTCAAGGAGGAACTACCTTCATCAAGCATGGCATAACAGCAAATCGTTCATTTTATAGTTTTCCCATGAAAAAGGAAAACTGCAGGCACTTAACTCAGGCCCCAAAGTACACAGCTAAGGAACACCTGACACCATGAATAAATTGCAAAATGTATCTGTTTTTCTAAAAAAAATTTTTCATTAGATGGTGCTCTTCTGAACGTACTGCTGGTAGCGACTGCCTCGCTCAAGACCAACAGCGCTCATTACCAGGGAGTGCAAGAGCCCAAGGCAAGAGACCGAATTGGCTTTTCAAACCATTGACAGTCTTTAGAAAGTCTGCAATGTTTGCTGTTTTAAAATTAAACATCTGGTTGAAAGATCTGTTATTTTATGATTTTTTTATAACAATTCCAAAGTCACGTTTAATTTCATTCTTTCTCCGTCAGAATTTCAAGTAACTTTACTTTTAATCATAGTAAATCGATAAGCCTTCGTCTCAGAAATAAAGAGAAAAAATTTTCCCCTTAGATTATTCACGGTCAGTTCAGCCCTTACCTTATAAAACTTCTCCTTGGAAGCAAAACAAACTAGTTCTATGATTTTCCTTCCAACAGTCTGTGGCAGTTGAGCATGACTGTGGGTTTACAATGCCTCCAAAGATTAAAAACAATCCCACTTAAAATGTTCAAATCAAATTCACAAGCAACGTAATGAGCTGTGAATGTAAATGTAAATGCTTTACTAAGTGAGCGCCCATAAAAGAATTATGTGCCCTAGGTAATTACGCGCAGATGCCAACTCTCAGGAGTTCAGTTTGGGACGTTCCTCAGCAAGGGGTGTCTTATGTTTCTCCCTTAGTGTCAGCTCCAATCTTAAGAAAAGCCACCTATTTTCTAGAATAGAGCAAAACTGTAACCTGTTCAGTGTGTGAACCCCTTCACATCCCTGCTTGCCAAAGGAGCTCCTGGCTTCATTACACCATTCTGAACTCTTCCACAGAGAAAGTAGTTCATTTGAGCATGCAGTTTCACCTCAGAGCACAGTTCCCACAGAGCTGGACATAATTGGAAAGAGAGAACATCTACTGTTCAAGTATCACATGATGATGCTGGGAAAGTATCCACAACAGGAAAATTGTGATATCATCAGAGTTGGCAGCTCCAGACTTCACAGCTCCAGACTTCACATTCAACTCCCCTTGACCCCATTGCCATGCCCTCTGCTCAAATGCCAGATGGCCAGCCCTCTGCTCTTTTACTAAGCAAGCAAGGATCTTCTCCCTCCGTTTAAACTTCCATGGAAAGTCATTCTCCTTAGCCATGTGTCCTGGACACATCTGTCTTTGTTAAATCTTTTAACTTTGGTAAAATAATTAATGTTTATCTCAACCAAAATAATTTGCATCCCTTCAGCCAGTCTGTAGGGAGACATTTAATGGTAGGGCAAAGTGGGGGCTTCTCTTTGTTGCTTAGGTCAGTCTACTCGTTATGCTGGTCCTAAAGGTTGACCAGCCTCAGACCCTTTAAGGCCTGGGTCAGAAATGATGTTGATCTACCTTTTTACCGGGATCCTCCTACTCTTCCAAGTTTAATGATCCCCCAGCCACAAGTGCAGAAGACCTATTTCCTGGCTACTAGTCAATCAGATATTACCCAAGGGTCACTGACTTTTTTGTATGGTTCCTGCCAATGGACCTCCCAAACCCTGTCCATTAACTCTAATTTCTCCCCAGCAATCTCTTGACTTCAAGAAATTCAGACAGAATCACTTTGTTCATCAGATCAATCCTCAAGATATTCCTTTGGCACTGAACTCAAATAATTCCTCTGTGACAAGGATTTATATCTGTCCCTTGGATCGTGCTGCTCTGGATACTACGGAATTCCTGTCATGCACCATAATTAGCTCACTTTCTAAAGGGAGTTGGGATATGGCTATTATTCCTCCCTAGGAGGGGTAAAGAGTGTGCAGGGAAGGGTAGGGTGATCATCATAACTATCTGAGTGGTAAATTAACCCTAGGGACTTTTTAAAATTGCTGTTCAAATTCTTAAAATAGCTCTCATTCTTTCAAAATAGTTTTGGTCATTGACATAGACCTGACTTGTTCACTCAAAAACCTTTAGTATCTCCTCCTTATGGCAATCTAAATAAACTCCAAATTCTTAAACTTGTAGCCAAGGTGCCATAAAATCTAACTCCTATCTAATCCACCTTTTCAATACTCCCTGCTCTCCATCCTCCCCCACAGGAATCCATTAGTCCAATGACTGATCTATGTCCCACATATTCATCTTTTCCGTTCCTTTCTTCATTGAACAAAAATTTATTCCTGCTTCTGCACCTCTGCTTACACTCACCATTCCACCAGAATGCCTTCCCCAAACCATCCTACCTTCATTCAAAATTCAGCTCAAGTCTCATTTCCCTTCTGGAGCTTTCTCGAACACCCCAGTCCATGGTGCACAGTCCACTAATTAAATTGGCATGCTACTTTATACCAAGAGTTAGAAAACAGAGGGCCAAGCTCTGCCACTTGCCAGCTATGTGAACCTGGGCAACCCACTTATCTCCTCTAAGCCTAGATTCTCATCTAAAGTAAAGGGTTTGGAATGATCTCAAAGATCCACTCCAGTTCTAATCTCAATAAAATCTTTGGACCTCATCATAAACTTCCAGTTAACCATTCATGAGTAAAATTACCAGCTTTAGCAAATAAAAATTCCAGACCCCAGCATGCCCCACACAATATTTGGGACATGCTTATAGTAAAAATTTATTTGTTGTTTATCTAAATTTCAAATTTACCTGTATATCTTGTGTTTTATCTGACAGTCCTATGCATAAGTCCGTGTTCTATAATCACCAATTAGTCTAAGTTATCTGCAAATAAGGGGTTTGTTTTACCTCGTCCCCTAAAGTTTCTGGCACAGTGCCATATACAGAGTATACTCTCAAGTACTTATGATAAATGGGCACCAACTCCCTCAAACTAAAGCTGACTCAGTGAACAAGAGCTCAGAAAAAGTAAGTGCTTTACCCTCTTCTCAGATTAAAATTTAAAAAAAAAAAAAAAACAAGAGCCTAAACTGTAAGGCTGCTTCTTTCCAACTGCCTTAGCCCCACTGGCTGCCTTACCTTACACAGATGTCCCATAAACGAGCCTGTAAAGAAGCTCAGTAACCAGTCCACGTAAATCCCTTACTGGTTACCTTTCCCTCCAGCCATATATACACAGAGGGCAAAAGCAGTTTCTTTCTTACTTGTGCTGTTTTTTTACGAGACTCTATATATCTGATCCGTGTGAAAGACTCCCCATCCCCGGTCCCACACCCTCTCTCCACTCAGTCAAATGACATGTCTTATTTCTGCTTCCCATAAAAATTAGCACATCTCTCCTTCTATATGGAAGGAAGAATACCATTGCTTTATTCTATTGGGAGGTAGACCTTCTTATTTCTTAAAACTAAGTCTTGTGGGGTCATTATCTACATTAAATTGAAGGAGGACATCAACAACGTGTCAGAAGGGTTGTAGGTGCTGGGGGGCAAACAGAAGCTGGACCAGAAAGAGCCCCAGAGTAGAAGCGGGGAAATGGGAGTTCGCCTGGGCTCTGCTGCTATCTCGGTACCTCAATTTCCTCTTCTGAGAACAAGAAAGCCCCGCCTGAGAATCTGTAAGGCCCGTTCAGCTTTAATGGTCTATAGCTTGAAGCAAGATTTTCATGGAGGCCAAATGAGGATTTAAAGTCGAGTAGAGGAAATGAGATAAATACACCACTTACAGCAAATCGCTCTGATGTATAATGAACGCTGCTTCCTCTACAAGGGAAATGGAAAAGTGCTGCAGAATCACCCAAATCATTTATTTACCTCAGCAACAGCAGTGTGCAAAGGAGCGGGCACTCTAAGTGTTTATTTGTTTCTCTTTTGTTTTGATCCAAGGCTGAGGTGTGGCAATTAAAAAGACACCGACAGAAATAAGAGAAAGAGAGTAAACCAGTTACTTGGTAGCAACAGTGGAGGTTTCCCTTGAATTTTCCATCTCATGGCATCAGCTGGCTTCCCAGACAAGCAAACTCCCAAGATGTGTCCTAATATGCCCTATGCCCCAGCACGTGGCTGCCACAGGAAAGCAAGCCCAGACCGAGAGAGGAATGCAGTTTGAAAAGTGCTAATTAAAACATGCTTATCAAAAATTTTTTTGGCTGTAGAATGAGAGAATTTTAAAAGAATTAGATGGAGGACATTGCCCTGGATTCAAAAAACAATAACAAATAACTCATGTACATGTTAAGGTGAGGATACAGGCAATCAAAACAACAGGATGAATGGTGGGAAACTCAACCTACTATCCAAATATCTGGTCTACTCAACTCAAAATTTCTAGATATTTGGGAACCTATAGATGTAGGACAGCATTTTTTCACTTTTTACTCGGGTGTGCTGGGAGAAACCCCATTAATGGAACAGCACTTGGCAAACTCTTGCAGATAGTAGAGTTTTCAAATAAGCATTGTATGAAGTGAGAATCAATAGGTTCTCACAGTTCTCCAGAGGAGCTGTATGTCATCATCAGCTAAATATCTACTGTTATTGTTTTCCCCACCGTGCATTTGGTAAAATACATCCAATTCTCTTGCAGTTATAATGCCATCATTAAATGGCAGACAGGGACCTCTGGGAGCCATACGGTCCACCCCCTTGCCCCCAGGAAAGTTCGTACTTCAGCTGTTTGCAAAAACATCATGTCAAATCCTAGCCTAAAATATCCCGCAGTAAAGAGACACAAATTCTCAGAAATATCCACATGAAAGTACTACACGGACTCTAGAATCATTTGCATGGATAAATTTCTTGGTGTAAAAGTGCTCAGTATTCTCTGAAGTTCCTTTATAGCCAAGGGCTCCCTAGACTTGCATTTCCAAAAATGTGCTCCCTGCATGTTAGTAGGTATTCACCTCAAGAAGGGTTTTAGGGAGAATTAGGTTGTGAAACATTGGTTTAAGCAAAATCAAATGGGTTTCTTTTACTACAGGAACTTTGTAGAATCCTTAAAGTGTTGATGTTTCTCTTGTATCACCATAGATTCCCTTTTATTTGCAATACCGTTAACAGACGGAAGTGATTCTTGCCGACCAGCCTCCCCCACATTACCACCACCACCACTGTGGCCACCTGACCCAGTTATCTTACTCAGATTTCAGATCTCAGATCAAACGTCACTCCTTCAGGAAAGGCTTCCCTAACCCTTTGAGTTGGCAAAATAGAGCCCGCAGGCCAGATCCAGCCCGCTGCCCATTTTGTACAGACCACAAGAGAATAGTTTTTATGTTTCTAAGTGGTTGAAAACATCAAAAGAAGGATATTATTTTGTGATATATAAAAATTGCATGAGATTCAAATTTCAGGATCCATAAAAGTTTTATTGGAGCATGGCCATGCTCATTCGTTTACACATTGTCTGTGACTGCTTTCCTACTGCAACAGCAGAATTTCTTAGTTGGGTCAAAGACCATTTGGCCTGCAAAACCAACAGATTTACTGTCTAGGCTCTTGGAGAAAAAAGTTGCTAACCCCTACCTTCAACTATGTGTTCTCATAGAGCTGTACATTTTTCACATATGAAACTTATTTCACATGAAAACGTCACACGTCTGATTACTTCATTAATAGCTGTCTCCTCACTAGATGGTAAACTCCATGAGAGGAGCGCCTATGACTGATTTTTCTCACCCACAAGGATTAGCACAGAACCTGGCATGCAGTAGGTGTTAACTAAATATGTGTTGAGTAAATAAGTAAATACCTCCTGAAACTGGTATTCCACCAAACACAATGTGGGAAACACTATTCTATGTATATATCCCCCAGCTGGTAGGCAGAGTAAAGAGACAGAGGCTTTGCTTGCAGAGTATTTCAGCAAAATGGTGTCATGAAAGGAGGCAAAATTAGCAAAAGAAAGCCTTTTTTTGTCTTGAGGCTGCTCCATTCTGAAGAATCCAAAGGAACTGTAGCAGTGCTCATTAGAGACCTGTAGGGGTCCTCCAGAATCAAGGGATGCAACATACCCAGAATGTCTAGGGGCTTGGAGCTAGCCAGGAAAGAGCTGGGCCCCTTGGGAGCAGCTGAGGAACTGAAAGTATATAAGAAGAGAAAGTATATAAGAAAAGAAGACAAAAGGGAGATGGGTGAGATGAGACCCCCAGACACCCTTCCAAGGTACAATTTATAAAGACTAAAAGGGGCTCAAAGAGAAAGAGAGGCCTGTTTCCTCCAGACACCATAGGTATTTATGGTTGTCCAATGGCGAAATTGTTCTATGTGGTAACACTGCATTGCAGCCCGTCTAAACATAGCAGTCCTAAAGGAAGAGCTGGATGATTTCCTTCACATTCTGGAAACTGCTCTCTGATCCCTTTCCTGTTCTGATCCAAATTACCACTTTTCTCATCAGACACTATTTATGAGGTTTATGCATGGACTTAAGCATTACCAAGAGCTAAGAGACGTGTCAGCAAGATGTTGTTCTCCTGAGTTTCAGACCAGCTGCATTCCATAGTTACGTGCTGGCCTGCCTTCCTGATTATAAATGAGAAGATAGGTCTTCCAAGGAAGCACAGTAAAACCACCAGGCCTTTCCTAGCTTCGAAAGAATCAGGTTCAGGCTGGCCCGGTGATGCAGTGGTTAAGTTCTCACATTCTACTTCTCGGTAGCCCGGGTTCACCAGTTCGGATCCCCAGTGCAGAAATGGCACCGCTTGGTAAAAAGCCATCCTGTGGAAGGTATCCCACATATAAAGTAGAGGAAGATAGGCATGGATGTTAGCTCAGGGACAGTCTTCCTCAGCAAAAAGAGGACTGGCAGTAGTTAGCTCAGGGCTAATCTTCCTCAAAAAAAAAAAAAAAAAAAAAGGATCAAGTTCTTCTCTATTTCACCCCCAACAAAGAGCATTTCTCTTCACTGATTCACTATTGAACAAAACTTTAGCGAGTGACTACTACGTACCAAACACTGTGGAGCACAATCATTCCTGACCTGGTGGAGCTCACAATGTAGTGGAGAAAGCAGACTTTAACCAGATCGTCGCACAAACCAATGACTATTTCCAAACTCTGATGAGGACTATGAAGAAAAACTACAAGGCACTATGACCGTGTATAATAGGAGACATGACAATTGGGAGGTTTCTGGGTTTCTCCCATATATGCATACTGTTAAACTTTGTTTGATTCTCTCTTGTTATTCTGTCTCACATTAATTTAATTCTTAGACTAGCCAGAAGAACCTATAGGGTAGAGGAACATTCTTCCTCCCCTACAGTTACCACTAAAGTAAGATTGGCAACAATGCTGCAGGTTGCTAATGTGGGGTTGCTAATGTGGGGAATCAGGCTCTTTCAAATGATGCCATGGGCAGAAGTGATTGGTAGAAATTTTCCCAGTCTTCTTACAAACTTATCTAAGATCTTTATAATCCCAATTTTATAGACAGAAATCAAGAAAGAAAAAAAATCAGATTCCAATAAAGGTAATGAAATTTCTCCTTCTGAAAAGATCACAGAGCGGAGCTCTTTGCTCTAGAACCATTTTAGCTGGGCCCTGAATCAAGAGGAAATCGATTGGTGGATTAGGTGCTTCCTCATGTAAGATATTAGCGAGCAGAGGCATTCATTCGGCTTGTCTGGAGCCCCGCCGGTGCACAGAGCCCTTCTCTTAAGGTCAAGGGAGGAACAAGTGTGCATTTGAAGAGAGACTCCTTTCTTTAAAGTCAACAGAATAGAACAGAGAGAAAATTATAAGGAATCAGGGAGGACAAGACTCCCCATTCCAATAAGTCACCAAGAACTAAGGGGGCTATGTGCTTGGTGCTGGGTTGTACCCTCTGGAAGGTCAAAAGTAAGTGCAAGCTTTCAGGAAATTTAATCTATCTGAGAAAATATAGCACATACACACAGACACACACACTACAGGGTGGATGAAACAGAAATAAATAACACAGGAGAGCATGGAAAGGTCCTAGAGTGGTCAGAAAGACGCCAAGATAGCACTTAACTTTTACTGAGCACTTACTATGTATATACCAATAACTACTAACGTGTACTAAGCTTTAGACACTGTGCTAAGTACTCTTACACATTATCTCACAGAGATAATGAGCAGGTTGTTGTATGAAAGATGAAAAAACTGAGGCTTGAAAAGTCAAGTAACTTGGAGCCAGCCTGGGGGCAGACTGGTTAAGTTCACAGGCTCCATTTCGGTGGCCCAGGGTTCGCAGGTTCAGATCCTGGGCATGGACCTACATAATCATCAAGCCATGCTGCGGTTGCATCCTGCATAAAAAATAGAGGAAGACTGGCACAGATGCTAGCTCAGGGACGATCTTCCTCAAGCAAAAAGAGGAAGATTGGCAAGAGATGGTAGCTCAGGACCAATCTTCCTCACACATAAAAAAAAAGGTCAAGTAACTTGGCCAAGCTTTCTCAGGTAGTGTGTGGCAGAGATGAGAGTGGACAGGGATCTATTCTTAACCCACAACAGACCCTCTGTATCTATAGAATTGAGTCAAAGAGTCTAGGATTTGCATGGTTTTTGTACTTCTCTCAAGACAGCAAGGCTTCTTCATCTCATTTATCATTGTAACTGGTATTAAGAAAGACATTTTCAGGGCAAAACTGAGGTAACTGGAGATACAGCCTATGAACAAGTCTACCATTGTTCCTTTTCTCGTGGAGATTACATTCTGCTGAGGGAGATAGAAAATAAATACAAATACATATGTTATTAAATTACATAAATGAATAAATGGCACCTCAGTGCACGATATGTGCTAGAAGATGAATAAAGCAGGACAAGGGAATAATGCATGTCAGGGGTAGGGGCATGACCACGACATTTTAAATAGTGTAGAAATATAGACAGGATATAAACAGAAAGCCTTGCTAATGAGAAGGGACAACTGCGGAGGGTACTAAGGGAAGCAAGGAAGTCATGTGGGGATCACGAGGTAGTTCTAGGCAGAAGGATTGTCAACGATTGGTATTTTAACCCAATTCCCAGAAATGCAAAGATGATCTTCCTCCATCTCTTATAATGGGGAGACGTCCTTGGTCGAATGCCCTGGGAGGTGCCCTTTGAAGAGACGCCATGTCTTTGGGACTCTAGGCTAGTTGGGTCATCACCTTTCTCCAGACTTGCCTGAAGGGATTGCCTACATGCTGTGGATAGCCAAGCTGGACTTGAGGATTCTTTTTGCATCCCTCCTCACAGTCACTTCACATTCGGGAGTTCTTCTACATGACCTCTCTGCAGAACATTTTGGCTCAGAGACCTTTTGAGAATCTTCTATAAGCTGTAGATTCTCTTTCCCCACGCCTCCAAAAGAATCATGTCCCTAGAAATTACGCATAACATTACAGAAAGTGATTCCCCTAAACCTACCTCCCAGGGCCTATGGACCTTAAGTTAAAAACCCCTACTATGGAGCTTCTTTTGAGGATCACTCAGCTCTTTTTACTCCCAGGAAGAAAGCCCTGCACTATCTGCAAAGCCATCATCACTCACTAAAAGGACATATGCCATAGGGGATTCCAGGTGGCACAGGAACAAAGCAAGATCAGTTCTAGCTGACATTCCCTGTGGTCACATACTCAGACGCCAAACAACTCTGGAGCCATCACAAACTAGAAACCGGGAGTCCAGAAGTGGTGAAGCAGTTAGAAGAGTGGCTTTCACGATGCAGCTTGCTGTCCAGGACACACTCATGCTTCTGAAACTGTGACTGCTTATGATATTCATGCTTCTCTCTCCATGAAATGCAATTCCCTGAGGGCAGGGACTGCGTTTCATTTATCTTTATATTCGAAGTGGCTAGCTGGAGATTAAAAGCCACTCTGAATTAGTGAAGCACAAAAGGGAACAGTTAGAGATTCACATGTCCAGTCCAAAGGACTTCACGTGTAGGTTTGGACTTAGGAACTACTAGAGTCAGGGACTTTAGTATTTTCTTCTTTCGTCATCTCTCTCTCTCTCTCTCCCCCTTATACATGCACATACACACTCACACACACACATATATCCATGTTTTTTTCTATTTTTTTGGCTTTTCTCTCTTAGGTCACCTGTCGCCACACAGTAAAAATATGGCCCCAGACTGCTCTGGGCTTATATCTTTTTTGTGTGTGTGTGAGGAAGATTGGCCCAGAGATCACATCTGGTGCCAATCTTCCTGTTTTTGCTTGAGGAAGATTGTCCTTGAGCTAACATCTGTGTCAATATTCCTCTATTTTATCTGTGGGATGCCGCCACAGCATGGCGTGATAAGCAATGTGTAGGTGCACGCCCGGGATCCGAGCCCATGAACCCCAGGCCGCCAAAGTGGAGCTCATGAACTTAGCCACTATGCCACTAGGCTGGTCCCTGGGCTTATATCTTAACAACTTTATATCCAGAGGGAAAAAGGGAGCTTTGCTTCCAGTTCCTATTTGGAAAATTCCAGGAAAGGATTTTTCTTTACGCAGTTTAAGTCACATGTCCTTCTGCCAGCCACAGTGCCCAGGGAGAGGGCACTATGATTGGCCAGTTCCCCCATTACACATGATTGGAAAACAGAGGAGACTTTTCCTTAAAGTAAGGATCCTGTTACTAGAAGGAGGCTAGTAGATTGATTCCGAGCAGACAGAAGCAACAGCTTTTGCAAACCAAAATAATATGAATAAAAGCTGATTATTTTCCCCTATGTGCTAGACATTGTGCTGAAGTGTGTTTCATGGATTATCTCATTCGTCATTCTAACAAGTAGTTGTTGACCAGGTAGTGTGGTGCCAGCGTATGAGCAATCTTGAAATCCGGGCTAAAGAACTTAATAACATCTGACAAGAAGTGGAGAGCCGATGAAGATCGTAAGGGAGAGAGTTACATAACAAAAGCAGCGTTTAAGGGTGGTTAATGCCCTGGTTCTCCATCTCTGTCACCAGTTTCCAATGGACTGAATGGGGGTTAGGGAGGCAGTGTGCAAAGCCCTGAGTCTTTGAACTCTGGATGGGATCTGAGAGTTTTCCTACCGAACACTTCTGTATATAGGTCTTTATGCCCAAATTCCCTATAAAGAGTCTTGATTTTCCTGACCATTAATCCCTAGCAATTGAAAAGGAATAATGATAGTGTTGAACTGAGCAGTATTTGGAGAAACATCACCTGTTAATTCCAGGGCTCACCTACCAGCTCATGGGAAAGACAAACATTTCCTTCTGGCAGATAACTGCAAGCTTCAAAGTAAATTTGAAAGCAGTGAGAACATTCTGTTATTTTCCCTCTTAACAAGGCTTGATGAAAGCAATCTCCACAGAGGCTGCCTAATTGGGCAGGGAGCTCATCTAGGAGCAGCGCTGGCAGAAGGAACCAAGGGCTGGGTAGTACATTCTGGCTGAAGGCTACCCTTTTCCCAAAGTGGGGTGGGGGCTGTTTCACCTGCAGTGCCCCCATTCCACACACGTCCAGGGCCCTCCACGGGGCCCCATCAAGTGACTGTTCTGAGTGTATTCTGAACTGGCTCCCTACTTTATTTCATAGGCCAAACTCTGATTTTCTAATTATCCTGCAGGGGAATGTACACTGTTTACTTACTACTCCTGAAAATATGCAAGGTTTGCTTCCCGCTGCTAAGATGCCCTGAGAAACCAATATCAGTCACTGCAGCCCTTCTGGGCCCCGTGAGGGAGGCTTGGAGGCCAGCGGCATCCTCGGCCCCCCAGGAGCTCTTTTGCCGATGGGAGACTGAGGACTGTGGAGCCAAATGAACCGTCCTCAGTTCTGGATTCAACCTCAGCCAGACAACTCAGCTCCCAACCCCATAGCCACAAAGCCCTCTGCTGCCCTCCTCACTGCCTTGAGACATCCCAGCTGCTCCCAACCTGACCGGTCCCCAGTCAACCAGGAACTGCACTAGAAGAACAAAAGGAGTAATAATAATAAGGGCTAATGTGTATGGGACATTTTTTGTGCAGGATGCTTTATGTAGATATCTAATTTTACACTCACAACAACTCTATAATTTTCCTCATTTTAGAGATGAGGACCTGAGGCTTAGAGAGCTTATATAACTTTACCCAAAGTTAACATAGCTAATAAGGAGCAAAGCTATTATCTATCTGACGGAGGGAGGGGTAGTACATGCTCTGAACGCTTCCACTACACTGCTGCCCAGGTAGAAGCTTAGGTCTAGCAACAGTCTTAAACTATTTGCAAATGTTTCTCCATATATGCATTTTTCCAGCTTCCCTTAGATCAGTGGTTCTTAACCGGGAGTGATCTTGCCCTCCAGAGGCATTTGACACTGTCTGGATACATTTTGAGTTGCCCCAACTGAGAGGGCAATGCTGCCTTCTAGTGAGTAGAGGCCAGGGATGCTCCTGAACATTGCACAATGCACAGGACAGGCCCCACAACAGAGTTTTATCTGGCTCAAAATGTCAACAGTGCCAAGGTTGAGAAGTTCTGCATTAGATCCCCCCAGACATCTCAGTCTGCTCCAAAATAGTTCAGAACCACTGTTCCAGAGCTTTATTTGCCCAACAAAGGGCAGGAACAAGTAGTGTCTTTGCAGCCTGACAAACATCTCTTGGCCTTTCCAGCATCTCATGGCCCACACATGCTGCCAGGATTGCCCTCCTAAGACTTCAGTGTCCCTCAACATCTTGTGAGGTGACTTTCTGCAGAACCTGAGCACTTGATTCCATTGCTAAGGCTCAATGGGTTGTAATACTCCTGGGCCCCATGCCTGTATTTCCACCAGGTCATCCCATCCTTTGCACTAAAGTCATTTAAAAATGATGAACATATCGACCAAGCCACAGCAGACATACTTGGAGGCACAGAGTGAGGAGGCAGGAGTCCTTCATGTATTATGCCTATGCTCTTGTGTCCAATTTTCAACTGGATTTTCGGTAATAGGAATGTGGTGCTGTGGGAAGTTCACAAGCCTGGAAGTCGGGCCAGCCGTCTCTCCCAGTAATGAACTCTGGGGACTGAACCCCAGTTTCTTCCTCTATAAACTGCAGGGCTTATGGTCTATATCAGTCGGTCTTCTGCCAGAGAAGCAGAACCAGCAGGAGATATATATTGAGATTTGTTGCAAGGAAGTGGCTTACAAGATGGTGGGGTCTGGCTAGGCAAGTCTGAGAGCCATAGGGCAGGCCATCACGAAGGGCAGGCTGGAACTCTCAGGCACAGCCTGAAGCTGCGGCCTACAGGAGGAATTTCTTTTTTTCCAGGAAATCTCAGTTTTGCCCTTAAGGCTTTTCAACTGATTGAAGCAGGCCCACCCAGATTATCCAGGATACTCTCCTTTACTCCAAGTCAGCTGATTACGAACATTAATCACATCTACAAAATACCTTCACAGCAGCCCTAGGTTACTGTTGAATGGAATAACTGTAGACAATAGCCTAGCCAAGCCGACATACAAAACAGCCTCCATGGTGTCTCATCTTCTTCACAGCTTTTAGAACCTGCGATTCTAGTAGTAATCATTCTGAGCAACGACATGTCACTTTTAGGGCTGATATCCAGGCACAGTTACAACAAAAGAAGCACGTCTGAGCATTTGGCTCAGAGGTTACTAGGTTACAAGGATGCTGGCCTAAGAGACAAGATGCAAAGATGTGGATCGGGCCACAACTAGAGGCTCCCTCACTGCCGGCCAAGGAAGATTTAGAGGAAATGCTGCTAAACAAGATCCTTTCTTCCAAAATGCCACTGGCAACCTGTTTGTCTACTGTGATTAAAGACTAGGCAAGGACTTTTAAGGAGCCAATTATTTGCTTGAGAAAAAAATGGGGGGAAAACATAATAGTAGTGCAGAGACCATGGTGATTCATGGCATTTATCCAGGGCTTAGAATCACAGGATTTTCAGGCTAGAAAGGACCTTAGAGATAAGCTTGTCCAACTCACTCATGTCACAGATGATGGGACTGAGAATCAGAGAGGTTCATGAATTGCAACGTCAAGAAGATTCTCAGTGTCATAGTCAGGGGAGACGAAGGGTCATGATTCCCAGGCCAAAGTTCTCTCCACCACACGCTCCTCCAGCCAGCCAAGAACTGTGCACAGGCCTCCACTGTAAGCCTTCTACTCCTCAGCAAAGCCTGCGCTCAAGCTCTTTACCTCTGGCATTTCCTCTGACAGATATCAGTAACTACAAATGGGTACACTGTTCACGCAAGATGACAATTTCTAAAATTGGCTTGTTTTCACAACTGTCACTTTAAGAGGTGAACAACCCCTCTCTGGTTCTCTCAAAACCTCTGGATTTCAGCCAGCTCCACATCCCCGCACTTCCGCCCACAATCACTTGCTATGAAAATGTCATTATTCTATTTTGAAGCGGCTAGAGTAGTTGTGCTTCTTTTGTAATAACTATGTTTTCTGAAAGAGGGAAAAAAAGTTATGAAAGCCAGGGCTAGGAAAGCTTTCATGGATTAGTCTTGCTCCCAACGGGCACCAAGGGAAAAGAAAATAGAAAATACGATGTCAAACCCCATGTCAGAGACTGAATCCCCCTGCCTCTGTGGCTTTATTCTGATCCAGGACTGACAGAAATGTCCTGATGCCTGTTTTCAAAGATGGCATCCAACAGGCTTCACCTGATCCCTATTCTGAGGGAAGGAGCACTTCCCCGTGTCCGACACCCAGCTCCAAATTCTCTTTCCTGAGCCCTGTTAGGAAACTTTGGCAGAAAGAAACAGAAATCTGCAGAGAAATTGAGCAAAGAAGAAGATAACATGTTGGGTTTAAATTTCAAAAGTCCTAAATAAGGTGACCCTATATTATCTCTGTGACAGTTTTGCCCTAAGGATTAAGAACCAATAATAAAAGATATTTTCTTTTTCCCCAGGAAATGAACCACAGAGGCAGAGACAGAGAAAAGGAAGAGAAAAAGTGGTTTTTTTCTCCTATTCTTGGCTCATGTACAGGTAAAGGACCCCACAGAGAGTGTGACCAGTCTAAGTCGCTTCAAGGTAATCAAAGGCCTCTTTGGCCCATCAGAGTTCCTTTGTAAGGAAGATGGCTAGTTTACTAATGAGGCTAACTGGTGACAAAGATAATCAGCAACTGTTGAAAACTGTCATCAGCTAATGATATCAGCTGCTCTAATTGTACCTCCTGACACCAAGTAGCCCGACTTTGACTATCATTGGCCTATTTAACAGGGATAGAAGCTAGGTAACGACCTTGCCAGGGAGGAGGAAAGATCAGCTGGTTTTTTATTACTTAATGCTGATATACAGTCCTTTCTCCATATGCTCAGGGGACTGGTTCCAGGACCCCTGCTGATCCCAAAATCCACGAATGCTCAAGTCCCTTCTATGAAATGGCATAGTACTTGCATATAACTTATGCACATCCTCCCATATACTTTAAACCACCTCTAGATCACTTATAATACCTCATACGCAGCAAATGCTATGTAAATAGTTGTTATACTGTATTGTTTAGGGAATAATGACAAGAAAAAAAAGCCTGTACATGTTCAGTGCAGACACAACCACCATAGGCCTTTCCATCTGTGGTTGGTTGAATCTGTGGATGCAGAACCAGATGACACTGAGGGCCGACTCTAGCACCTTTCATTTAAATATTGGATAGCCTATCCTCTGGGTAGAAGCCAGTTGCCTCCAGAGGATATACCATGTGAGTGAAGCAACTGAGGCAGCAGACTAGCAACATCCCTGTGCGGGGCCATTTTCTCCCCTTTGGCTGTGGTGCCTCCGGCAGACCTCCTCGGTAGGGCAGGCATCTAGAGCAGTAGCTCAAAGCACGGCATCTGGTGTCCACAGCCAAGCTACCTGAGTTTGTGTTGCAGCTCCATAACCCTATCAAGTGTGTGACTTGTGCAAATTACTTACTCTATGGACTCCTTGTTCTTCTTATCTGTGAAATAGAAATAACAAGGGAACTCAGCCTATAGGGCTCTTGTGAAATTTAAATAAGATAAAGAATGGAAAGCACACAGTAAATACTCAATGGTAACAATTGCTCGGGGCCAGAGCTTCCTAACCTTCTTCATATCATAATACACCATTTGAAAAAACGTTAATGTTTGCATTGTGAACTAGGAACAACTAGGCTGCTCATAGGCAAAAAGAAAGCTCCCCAGGGGCTGAAGGGTCTATTTCTTATCACTCCTGCAACCCACTCACGACTGGCTAGCTGAAAAACTCTCCTCTCCACACCGGATGTTTACTTCATTTTACAGATAACATGTCTCTCAGAACACTATCTCAGCCCCAGACTTAAACAGTCTACATTTTCAGCCAATACTATTTCCTCTTTTCCTCATAGGCAGTTTTAAGCCATTACGTTTCTGATTAATATAAATAGAATTCTTCTTTAAAATATTCACCCCACACAATATTTCCAGACATGGAGTTATCACCAAGTCTCATGGTTAGAAACAGGCGGGTGTTCTATTCTTGGCTCATGTAAAGGTAAGGGAAGTTGAGGACAAACCCCTCCTTCCCATTTTCAAGTGTATCGCCCTGGCCCCAGGGGAAGGCCTGAGGACCAGGTAAACCCATCAGGCCTCCGTACTGTCTTCATTTCACTCCTCTCTGCCCAAGCATTGCGTTGTCTCTCTTCAGACTGGCTTTCTCATCTCCTCAGTCATTTGGCAAACATGGCTGCCCCTCCATCTTCTAGTTCACATGATAAAGTTGCAACTCTCTCTTGATTCCAGCTCCAAATTTCTGGAGAGAGAATCTGATTAGACCAGCTGGACTCAGTTGCCCACGTTGTGTAATCCGTGAAACCAGGGCCGCAGGTGAGCCCCGTAGAGCCTGGCAGCCAGGGCCCATTCCTAGCACACAGAGCAAACATTTGGGAGAAGGGGCAGTTCACAAAGAAAAAGAGGGTCATAGACCCAAGGGCTGAGTCCATTACATTGTCCATTACATTGTCATCAGACCGGATATTCCCACCACAAGTCATTCCTTTAAACAATACTCTAAAGACCCTTGTTGAAAGTATATTGGTTTTCTAGCAGCATAATAGTCTAAGATATCTTCAGTCATTAACATCTAAAAATGAATGTGTATATTTGACACGGAACTGAAATGTTTTGACAGAAATAAGGGGCCAGATGTTTGCGGAGTAAAGGCAGTGTATAGGGTGTAGTTCTCCAGTACAGAGTATCCTGGGGAGATGGGGAGCTCTCTCCATACATGTAGGCAAGCTGGGAGGCAGAAAATAAAAAGAAGGAGAAGGGACTACGAAAATGAACATGTAAACCTCTGTAACAATTCTGCCAATTCTGCCAGGGCTTTTCAAGGGCCATGGAGCTAAAAGCTGTTTTAAAACCAGCATTAACTGATGAACCCAGTTCTCTCCAGAAAACTGGCAGAAGTGAAAAATCAGAGCTCAGCAGAGGGTAAAATTGTTCTTCCCTGCATGAAGGGGAATTTAGCAACAGGATTATAATTTCCAAATGAAAAACTAGAATATGCAATCTGACAAAGAACTTTTGGGCTATTTCAGAGTGAATGAGGTAGTCTGAAGAATGTGCTCTGGATACTCAAATATTGGAAGTTACTAGATATTTCAATGATATATGGGAAAAGGAATATATTAGGTATATGCAGAAAACAGTCAATTTGAGAGCTGGAAAGAGAATATTGAAGGTATTTTCAGTTTTAAGGAACAGCATAACAAACAGCAACACATTAAGCCAGAGAAATCTTTCAAGGGACTGATTGAGTTTATGGTCTATGGAACTGGAATTCCCCTCAAACCATTAGTCAACGAGCCGATCTTAATTAAGAGGTCACAGGGTGCTTTCCAGTGGGTTTTTTTCTTTTCACTGCTAACAGACAACATTAATTTTACTTATGATGAGTTAAATGAGTTGATTTCAAGGTCACCTTAGTTCCTAACATCTTCCAACACAATATCAAACAAGAGATCATGCCCTCCATCTCCGAACAACCCCCTTTCACTTAACCTTTGCATGGAACTCACCAGACTCACTTTATCAGTTAAGATTTGAATGCAAGTAACAGAAAAAAACTTCAACTTATTTCAGGTGGAAACAGGAAGGTAATAATCGGACACTGGGCTGTCTCAAAAAAGCCAATGACAGGTGCTTCAGTCCATAAACGTAAACTAGATAGCTGAAGGGAGTAAGTTTCTCTTGCCATGTTCTGTGTTATTCTGCACTTTCTGCAAATAGGTTTCCCCTACAACAGGTGAAAGATGGCCACTCCATAGCTCTTATGTTTACTCTTAAAAGATCCGTGTATATGGAACTAAAGTGCCTTAGTCTTACTTCCAAATTCCTAGGGAGTGGGAACCTGATTAACCTATCTTGACCCAACTCTGGTTCAGTCATCTATGGCCATCTCCCACTTTTTCCTATTCCATAGCAATCCTATCTCCTGTTCATGGTTTGGGTTGTAGGTTCCTCTGGTCTCCTTTTTCCATCTAGCTGACCACTCTGCTTTCTGTCTTTCAGAAATATCTCAAAAGTCTCTGTTCCACTGACAGCATTCTGCCTTGTTTTCCATTGCTCTTATGGAAGTATTCCCTTTATACCATTTCAAAAGAATTCTATTAGAAGGAAGAGGACTTGGGTAACCTGTCTGCCATCTTAACACAATCACCCTATTTTTTCCAGCTGTTTCTTCTTCTTCTTCTTTGTAACCCTTCCTTTGATCTAATACTATACCAAAGCATAGCTTCAATGATGTCACTCTCCAGATCAAAAATCTTCAAAGACTTCCAATGGCTGACAGTACAAATTCTTTATCTTAATATTTAAGATCATTCATGATCTGGTCCAAATGACTCTTTCTGGAAAACTCTGACCATTTGCCTTCTTGAACCTAATTCTCCATTCCCAGATAAACTCCCTATTTGTCGCTCCTCCCCAAATAGTCACCACATTCAAGCTTTTCTGCTTCTGTAACATTGTTTATCTCTTCCTTCTGCTTATAGCTCATGCCAATCCCAACCCCAACAATCGAAATCCTACTGACCTATAAGACTCTGAAAAAGGATAACATCCTCTTGAAGCCTCCTTACCCTCTCAGATCAATGTCATATCTCCTTTCTAAAAAATTCATATAATTCTGAACAAATTTTGACATTTATTTCCTCATACCTTGTCTTTTCATTGCTTATTAATACATTATCTCTCTTATTAAATTGTAAGCAAATGATAGGGAATTTCTTATCTATTTTTTGTGTCCCCTATAGGACTTATACATTATATTGTACATAGTATTTACTAAAAAAGAATTAAGGAAAGATGAAATAAGGAAACTAAGTCTTCATTTGGACCTTATCCCTTCCTTTCTTACATTCCTTCATTACTTGTACTAAAGTGCATGATCAGATAACTTTATTGTAAGCTGTACTTCATTAAACTTGTATTATATAGAGAGAGTCCTATTGTAACCTTGATAAAAGCAAGATACAGGTATTTCACTCTTAGAATAGCTTCATATCCAAAGAAACATAACCCAGCAACCAAAAATGATTTCAATCCTTAATTGCATTTCTCATAAACCACAAAGGGGATTCAAATACATAGTCCACAGGACCATAAAAAATATAAATATTCCTCTTCTCTTCAATCTATTTCCATCAAACCTTGTAGCTCTCCTCCAGAGCCATCTCTCTCTATAATCCCCACACCCTCTTCCAGCTCTGTCACTGCTCAGTTCAATAGCACTTTGCTTCCCTTATCTTCCCTCTATCCTGAACCAGAGTTGGGTCAAGATGTGTTAATCGGATTCCCTCTCCTAGAAATTTGGAAGTAAGACTAAGATATTTTAGCTCAATATGAGCAGATCTTTTGAATGCAAACACATTTCACCTGTCATGGGAGAAGCCCATTTGACAAAAGAGACCTCTCCTCCACTAAGAAACAATATCCCTTCAGAAGGCAAGGAAGAAATGGGCAGGGGAATGAATTGACAATTACAAAGTTATCCTCACCAAGGTAGCATGAAATCTTTGAACAGCATGAATCTAACATTTAAACTGAGACAACTGTCTAAAAGTTGGCTGCATATTTCCTCTCCACCCTTTTATCTTTCACGGAGAACTTAAAAATACATAAATAGAGGCCAGCCCGGTGGCACAGCAGTTAAGTGTGCACGTTCTGCTTCAGCGTCCCAGGGTTCACCGGTTCGGATCCTGGGTGCGGACATGGCACTGTTTGGCAAGCCATGCTGTGGCAGGCATCCCACATATAAAGTAGAGGAAGATGGGCACGGATGTTAGCTCAGGGCCAGTCTTCCTCAGCAAAAAGAGGAGGATTGGCAGTAGACGTTAGCTCAGGGCTAATCTTCCTCAAAAAAAAAAAAAAAATTAAAAATGCATAAATAAAATAAGCAGAGAATAACAAAACGTAAACAAGGACCAAATTTCACAGCTCATGGGTGTTTCAATGCAAGCTGATGGAGATGAGAAAGACATCTTAAAAGAGACAGAATTTCTGATGGGTTTTAAATATTTTTAAAATTTTAGATGAATGGAAAAAAACAAGAAACATTTTAGGGGAATTCATCAGGCTCACCCTAGTTCTCTGGAGGAAAGGCTGGCTTATCTTGAGTATCTGAGGATGTCTGATTGCCCTGGTTCAGAAGCTCTGGCACTAGAGACAAAGATCCAAGAGGCTGTGAAGAATGGCAGAGGACTGAGGTGGCTACATTGCTCTCATCCCCACACCAGCTCCTCTTCCATGTGGACTTTCCACTGCAGGAAGCTGGCTTCCTACAGTCCTTCTCTGCCCTTATACAATTGACCCCTTTCAGCTCATCTAGTCGTCTAATATTCATGCTTTTTGTTCTTATTTTCTTTTGAACTATTCTCCCCAAATCCTATTCATTCTTATACTTTTTACTTTTAGCATGTTAGTTATTTCCTATGCTTAATTTTTAATCTCATCTACTTTTATACTTGTGACTTTTCATCCTATCCCCTATATCTTAATATTTAATCTCTTACTTTCATGGTTTTAACCTTTTCTCTCATTGGCCTCTAGCTTTTTCTCATTTATTTTCTATCTCACCCATTTTATCTTTTTATTAATTTTTTTAGTGTTTAACCTTTTATCTTTATTTGGAGTTTCATTCTCTTACAGTTTTTAACTTCTATTTCCTCTATGTTCATTTTTTTCCTCTGATATTACTCTCAGTTTTCTAATTATGTCTTCTAAATATCTACCCTCTTTTTCCTCTTCCCTTATAATTTTCAATATTTAAGATTTTTATTTTCACAATGACTGGTAAGAGGTAAGGCCAAAGGGGTGTTGTCACCACACAGGGGGATGTGGGAGACTTTCTCCTTACTCTTCAACGCCAGATTCCCCCCCCATGCCCTCCCCACCCCCACCGTGGACCTCCCAGTCCTGTTCACGCTGAGTCTCAGAAAATCTCACCTGGAGAGAGAAAAACCTGGGAGGCAACCCTTCCTAGGGCTCTAATTTTCTACACAGTGGGTTCACTTAACTTTCTGAAACTATGCAGATTCTTGTCACCTTGATCTATCTGGGTTATAAATGAGGCTCTGCAATTATTGTTATTTGTTGCCAGGCACAGGGAGGGACTTTTTTGTTGTTTTTAAATTCATGGAGAAATACAGAGAGCTAAAAAATAGAGATATAGAGAGAAAATGATGGACAGAAATTGTGAATGGGGCAAGTAAGTGGGAGTGGGAAAAGGAAAAATATCTTTATTAGATTTAGGGCAAAATATGTCAAGAGTATTCTATGAATGAATAGATAACAGCAGGCAAGTACCTCTCCGGGAAGAACTCATCATGCAATGTCCTGAACTGCTTTGGTGAGGCCAGGAGCCTCCAAACTGTGCAGTCTCCTACCCAACTAGTATACTCAGGAGGAGATGCTGGAAGGACTGTCAGGGGGCCTCAAAGGAGTTAACTCCATGTTGGTCCACCTTTTATCTCAGCAGGGTTATCAGGTGATCCTCTCAATATGCACCTCCCAAGTCTTCATTTCCTCTCTATGCTTATTAGGGAAAAGCTAGTCTTAGTTGGCATTTTCACAAATAGGGATATTTTGTAGAAAGGGACAGCTGTTAACTTGCTAGGACCTGTACTCGGGAAAAAGTCCCCCAGAATATCAAAATCTATGAGAAAAGTGAGGCCCAATTCCTCCCAGATCATGGGCCTAGTTCTTCCTCTAGAGCAATTATTGTGGCATAAGGGTACATCTGCCATTGGACTTCAGGCCTTTCTCTGCTTCCTCAAGGAAGAACAGGATGCAATTCTGGAAATGATTTAACTCAACACTTAAGTTCCAATAATAATGGCAATATTCTTCATTTCATGTACTTCATTTCTATCAGAATTCCTGCTTGTACACACCACTGAAGAGGAATTTCTCCCATCAACAAGCCCTATTTCATTGGTGCACAACCTGATTGATTGTAATTTCTAACCAGCCTCATAAATTCATATTCTCAGCCCTTTCCTGAGAAACTGGCTCCTCTAGCCACACTAACAATTGCTTGACATCCTTCTCCATAGTCCTTGAAAATGCTTGATTGGCTGCCTCCCTAATAAAAGGTCTCAACTCAGAAAACCAACAGACAATCTTATTTCCAGAACCTGGTTAGGCATATTCTGCCTTGGCCAAGATGATCTTGACTTGCCAGAGAAGCAACTTTCAGCAGCAGCATCCAGCACATGCTAAGATATATTTCCTTACATCTGGATCGTGCCTTGCAGGAACTAAAATTCACCTCCTGAAACCTGATCTATTGGAATCCCAAGAGTAGGAACACTAATGAAATGACATTTTAGATGTTTTAATATTATTTTCCTATAAAAATATCTGGATTTTAAAACATTTATCTCTCCACATTTTTTTTATTGCTTTGCAAGTTTTATCTCTCCAAATATAGGAGAATATGTTTGACAAAGTAAAATTTCAGGTGACTTGTTGAGTCCACTAATTCAAAGGATCAAAAATTTTTCCTTTCAAACTGAATTTGGTTTTTTGTCTTGAGGTTCACTGTGTTTATCATGTGGTTTTAATCATACGGTGCTTCTTTTTTTTCTTTTTTTTTTTTTTTTTTGAGGAAGATTAGCCCTGAGCTAACATCTGCTGCCAATCCTCCTCTTTTTGCTGAAAAAGACTGGCCCTGAGCTAAGATCCATGTCCATCTTCCTCTACTTTATATGTGAGATGCCTGCCACAGCATGGCTTCCCAAGCGGTGCCATGTTCTCACCAGGGATCCGAACCAGCAAACCCCGGGCCGCCGAAGCAGAACATGTGAACTTAACCACTGCACCACCTGGCCGGCCCCTATATGGTGTTTCTTTGATTAACTATCTGATATTTACTTGACCCATTTTAGGGGATAAGGCATACCAATACCTGCAGGAGGCCCAATGCAACTCTACCAGAAGCATTGGAAAAGGTTTCCTGTGGACTTTACTTTGGAGATAGATATATTAACCTAAGTGGAAAATTCCTCATCAAATGCATTTACAAACAAAACCTGATGGTGCTGAACGGTGTCATATGGATGAAAATTTGCCCATCTCTGCCCTAGAAGTACCCACCACAGACTGTATCAGTCAGTCCATTCTTTCTAGTATTGCCCTTAGGAATGATGTTGCCAACTGAGTTTCAATTCTTAAGGTAAATATCTGGAAGCCAATCTGCATTTGGTAGCAAATGGGCAGGGACTTGGTCACTCCTGCCTCCATGTACTTTTTCCTATGATCACTTTCCTCCGTGTTCATTTTTTTATCTATATATTTAGTACTTAGTTTTATCCTGTATTATTTATGAAAAAGACAGATCTTATCTAGAACACGACAGTTAATGAATAAATAAGGAAACAGTCTTTAAAAGTTATGGAAGTGTAATTAGTTGTGGTGTATAAACACTGGGGAGTCAGTAAACGTTTTTGAGCATGGGAGTTACACAAGTTATGTGGTTGAAGTAGACCATGCTATATGGTCAATGCACATGGCTAGGATAGACTGATTATAGGAATACCAGTTATGAAATGACTGCAGTCTCATAAACTGGGCGATGAACAAACGGAGAATAAGAAAGGACTGAAAGAGATCACAGCCAGGAAGAATGCACCATGCTTGGTGACAGTAAATTAGGTATACAAAGAACTGGTTTATATTATATATCAGGAAGTGGCCAAGTTATTAATTCCTCAAAACCTCTTGTTTTCTCATCTGCAAAATGGGAGCAACAATATTTACTCCACAGAGTTTTCCTGAGGATTAAATGGGATAATGTATGTAAGCTGTTTAACATAGTGTCTTTCATATGGTAAATGTTAAATAAATGTTAGCTATTATTAGAATATAGATAAAGGAAAGTAACCAGATAAAGATAGCGTCCAGAATTTGAGCCAAGATGACTGAGGAAATGGTGATGTCACTGACAAAATTGGATAGTTATTCTGGGAAAGAGAAAATTAGTATCATATTGGGATATAGTTATAAAACAAGATTCCCAGATACTACGGACATAAATTTTAAAATAAAATAAAAGGAAGATACTTCATATTACCTCCTATGTCATAACCATTTCCAACTGTTTCCCCCCAGCACCTCCACCATTTCGCCTGAATATTACTCTTAGAAGTGCTTCCATGGCTGAGCGGTTAATTTCACATGTTCTGCTTTGGTGGCCCAGGGTTTACCGGTTCGGATCCTGGGTGCAGACCTACACACTGCTCATCAAGCCATGCTGAGGGGACATCCCATGTGGAAGACTAGAATGACTTGCAACTAGGATATACAACTATATACTGGTGCTTTGGGGAGGAAAAAAAAAAGAAGTGCTTCCCATTTGCCTTGATTTCAAAGCTACATAAGGTCCATTTCCATTGCTCCCGCTTTCATTGGCATCGGCCCACTTAGGTGCGTCTGCCTGCCTTATTTACATGCTGTTTACTTCCTTTCTTAGATTACTAATGAAAATGTTAATGAAACCTCTCCGCAGTCACTTACGACTAAACACCTTTTCCCAAAAGAGGGTATGCCATAATTTAACATCAACCTTTTATTTTTCTTCTCTCAAGTCAATTTCTAGAGTCACAATTGGCTTTTTAAACAAAACAATTGGAACTAATTCATAGAGTACATTATAATCATATCTGCCACATCTATAAATGGTAATTGATATGCGGTAACTGTACAACCCCAAATCAGAAAGACCAAGAGGGAATGAGATGGTCAAAAAGGAATTTATGCAGAAAAGTCTGAGATATTGTGTACCTTTCAAGTGACAGAATAATGTGTGAATCATACACCTAACCCTCAAACCAAGCCAATTAAAATTTTCACCTCGTGACGTAACTGTACATGTTTAACATCTTGAATATCTTACTTCTTTTATTTTTAGTTTTGTGAAGTTTTTTTTTAAAAGCTTTTTATTTTTCTTACTTCCAATGGTTTGTGCTAGTAACAGATGTTTGTTTAAATTAGAAATCGTCAAGTAACATCCAGGATTTGTGGATCAAGCTACACTCTCCTCTAAAGAGAGTATGTAGAGCCACAGAGGCCTTCCTCAGCTAGGAGAGGAAGAGACGTCGAATTCATACAAAATAGTATAAGAGGAAAGAGATCTTTAGGAAGAAAATGTATGGGCTTCAATTACAAGGCCACATTTTATTAGCTCTCTCCTGCCCCTAAGGAGAGTTGTGGCCCCACAACTGCAGCATAACTTAAATAGCCAAGGTGGGAATAAATGGCCATTTTACTTCTCTTCTAGGCATAAGTATCCTTTGGTGGGTGCCTCTTGTGGGCACACAGGCAAGCAATCTTGTCCTCTTCTCAGATTCACAGTGTTCCACAGCTTTAACTCACCCATGTTCATCATTGGGAGGCAGCCAGCTGTCAAGAACAGGCTTCCAGATCTGGGCTCCATTGCTTACTGACTCTGGGCCTCAACCTCCTCATCTCTTTGATGGAAGTAATGCCTCCCGGGCAATAAGCTTGGAAGGCTTCAGTAAAGACAACCGGCATAAAGCATATCCCAAGGCAATTGATAGGGAATATCAAAGACAAGAGGTTGAGTGTCTGCTCACATCAGGATTTATCTGGTAAAAGAAAAGAAGAGAGCCTTAACTTTTTACATCATAAATTTTGATGTCTAATGTGTCAGAGTTTTAGGCTATCTACCACAAGAAAGACTGCAACTGAGGCAGCAAGCTAAAGAGAACTGATAGAATTTTAAAATGCGTCATGGGTTCCAGAACTGGCTCTATCTGCCTTTGTTAGTCTAATGAGCACCTAATGACGCCTGTAACTCAGCCAGGGAGAAAGAAAGGAAGAAATGCTATTCCTCAAGCCATCAAACTGAGGCTTTAAGGGTAAAATAAAAAGTGCAAATGAAACAAATATCTCTTTCCAGGATCATCAAACAACCACTTGGTTCAGCGTCTTTTTTGGAGGAAGGCAATTGAGTTGAACTTCCTTTAGGACACTCTGCTGCAGGAGAGACACCTTCGAAGCTTTACGCAATGAACTCTAGCCGTCAACTCGAGGAGGGCTGGAGTTACCAAAACTAGCTGCGAGAAACTAAACACAGTCAGAAATCACGCCCCATTCTGCATATATTCCCCGAAATCTTGGTCCCTCTCTCACTATAGCCGCCCTCTGTTCCTGTGTGGCATCATCTGGAAAAGGCAGACAACTAAATAGAGTTTCTAAATCTTTGTACTTCACATGAAGCTCACTTAAGTTTCAGAGTCCCATCTGTTACATATTCAACACTTCGCTTAACTTCCTTTTCAGCAATTTTGATGCTGTTGTATTGCAAAAGTGACCTTCCATGAACAGGAAAATAGTACCTCTGAGTTAGTAATCACTTGTTACATCATCTCTAAAATGGCCATGCAGCCTCTATACATTAAAATACGCTCCTCAACCCCATTAAAATTGCCAGTAATACCCTGAAACGTTATGCCCCCAGGGAAAGAGGTGTGTGACCACTTCCTGCCCACTCCAGGATAAGAAATTACAGCTATTCAACAGGAGAGGTGAAGGGGCATTAAAAGTGGGCCTTTTCTCTCCTTCTCATAGAATACACTGAAGCAAAAATAAATCTGGGGAGGGGCAGGTCCTGCTGACAGCAAAGATTTCTTACATTAGAAGAAAGAATCCTCTTCACAGGACAGAGGCACAAAGTAGATTAAAAGCATAGTCTCAATTCTAGTTCTAACAACATAAAAACCATTACAATAAATCATTCTCCACGGAAAAATCTCTTGTATATATGAAGCTGTCAGAAGCCTCCCTTATACACACAAAGGGTACTACATTATACACCAAAAAGGAGTACTATAAAACCAACTCAAGAATGGCAAAGATAAATGAACACCCACAACAGAGGCTGGGCAATTCCTAAATAGCAAAGGTCAGGAAAAATTCCTGGAGTAGGACTTTGATGCATTTCTACTCTCTCCATGACTGAGTGTGTCCCAGTGACACCCATCAATAAATGTCCATCAGTGTTTTATGACCAGCTCACTTTTGCTGATTTCGGTTTCCATCAGTTTTCAGATAGAATACTGACTTGTCACAGCTCCATATGATGAAACCATAAGGCCCTTTTTGTTTTGATGCCGATAAATTTTTATCTATTTATTTATTTTCAGTGTTCCACAGTTGCTATGAGCGTCTCCTTCCTGATTGGTATATTCAATTTCTGTTCTGCCTGGGACGGTCTCACTTCATAAATCTGTAATTAAAGAAACCACTGGAGAATATGGTAACCCCAAGATTGAGATGGTGTTTTTGACATGGGTCGTATCTCTGCTCCTTTTGCTAAATGATGTTGAAATATTCATGTCAAATTAGCATAAAGCACATCCTGTTTTATGAGGAAATGTTGCAGAACAATATCTATAACTGATGCATAAAATATAAGTTTTCTATTTTCATACACAAGAACAGACTCACATATATCAAGGGTTTATTACTTGAGGTTCCTAAAGTCATTGAAATGTTCCCTGTGGTAGCTAGAACATATCAGACTGAATTAAGCGTTCTGTGGTTTAAATACTTTAGGTCTTAAAACTTGTATAGAATATTCCTTAAAAATCATTTTTTCATTATATAATTTGACGAGATAGGAATTAAAAGAGATGCTAAAGGAATCTTCATCAGCGGGGATTTTTCTTCCCTCTGTGTTGGGCAGGGTTTTTTCTTCCGTGTTGAGCAGGGTCGAGGGTGAGGTCCAGGTAGCAGAATTATGCAAATGCTCAAGGTTTAGATAGCATATTTTGGCATAATATATATTGTGAACATAAATATGTGTGTGTGACATTGTGTGCATGTGACATTGTGATTTATAAGAAATATATATTTGATCTTCATACCAGTTCTTGGCACAGAGCTCCTGAAACCCTTGGAATTTCCTAAGTATTGAGAGTGTCTTTTCTTATGTTAATGACATGACTTTGGGGAAACAACTAAGAATGGGGGTTGGTTGCCAGAGGAGCCAACCATGAGATTAGAGGGTTGAAACTTTCAGCCCACCCCCAACCTCTGGGAAAGGAGAAGGGCTGAATCAGTCACCAATGGCCAATGATTTAATCAATCATGCCCATGTAATGAAGCCTCCACAAAAACCCAAAAGGACAGGGTTTGGAGAGCTTCCAAGTTGGTGAACCGGAACATATCCATGTGCCACTGTGCTGGACTCCAAACTCCATGAGGACAGAAGCTCCTTTGTTTGGGAACTTACCCTGTGTATCTCTTCACCTGGCTGCTGATTCAGATCCTTTAACATCTTTTGTAATAAACCAGTAAACTACTGAGTAAACTGATGTCCTGAGTTCTGTGAGGCACTCTAACTAAATAGTCCAACCCAAGGAGGGGGTCATGGGAAGCTCTAATTTAGAGCCATTTGGTCAGAAATGTAGGTAACAACCTGGACTTGTGATTGGCATCTGAAGTGTGGCGGGGAGGGGAGCAGTTTTGTACAATTGAGCCCTTAACCTGTGGAGTCTTATGTTATCTCCACGTAGATAGTGTCAGAGTTGAGTTAATTGCAGGACACTCAGCTGGTGCAGGAGAATTGTTTGGTGGTGTGGAAAAACCCCCACACATTGTAATTATAATCAGAATCACAGTATGTAATAGTCAAAAAAAGTAAAAGAAAAATATTTTGATTCATTAAACTTTCTTCCTAAGATAAAGCGGTTGGGCTAAAGACAGTGAAATGCACACAGTTTCGTAACTGGGTCTTAGGGGAAGTAAGTTCATATAAAAGAAAAGCCCTACTTTTGGTATTAATTGTTTTGAGAGAGAGAGTGAAACGTGTATTAACAAAAACCCTCCTTGACCAAACTTTAGTCAGGCTCCTCTGAGCCCTCTTCTCGACTAGGCCTTGACCTTGCTCCCCATCCTGTCCTTACCAGGCCTGCATAAGTCAGTCTTAGCAAGAATCCTGCTAGGTCAGTTTCATGAGAATCTCCCCACCCATGATATCTGAATTCCATCAAATTCTTCAACCCCCATCCTTAATATCTGATCTCCTTGGCCTGTCTTCAGCAAAAATCCTGTCAAGTCGCTTTGGCAAGAATCCCTCCCCCTTGGGGGCCAGCCCAGTGGCACAGTGGTTAAAAGTTCCCATGTTCCGTTTCTCAGCAGCCCAGGGTTCGCCGGTTCCGATCCCGGGTGCGGACATGGCACTGCTTGGCAAGCCATGCTGTGGTAGGCGTCCCACATATAAAGTAGAGGAAGATGGGCATGGATGTTAGCTCAGGGCCAGTCTTCCTCAGCAAAAAGAGGAGGATTGGCAGTAGTTAGCTCAGGGCTAATCTTCCTCAAAAGAAAGAATCCCTCCCCCATTGATGTCTCCTCCTTAGTACTTTTCCATCCACTGACCCCCTCACTCTATTCATTGACTATAAATCTCCATTTGTCCTTATTGTATTCAGTGTTGAGCCTCATCTCTCTTCCCATTGCAATTGTCTGGACATCTATTGCAGTAGTCCTGAATGATGTCTTTCTTATTGTTGTAACTAATATCAGAATAATTTTTTCTCCAACAGTATCCAGCTTTGTTGGACAGAAATTTAGGGGGAGGGTTGGCAGTAGTACACTGGCCACTGTACACATCTCTTCCTAACTCTGAGTTTGGCGACTGTAAAATTGGGAGCTTGAAATCAGCAGTGGTGAGAGTATTTACACCACAGAAGTCATCAAACACTACAAATGAGGGCTTGCCTTCTGCCTCCCTCCCCTAAACCCCACCCTCACCAGTTGTTAAACATTTACCAGCACACTACCAGTTGGAGGTGACTATGAATGGTCTCATCCCAAGTCCCAGACTGGGGCTGTTGTGTAGGGTTTGTATTTATCCCAATTAGTGTGGTGCCCTGAGCACAACTCTACTACCAGGTCCCAGGTCCAAATTACAACAAAAACTTTCAAGGCCATGCTAAAAGCCATTGCTTCATGTCTGCTATATGCAGACTTCATGTCTGCATTTCTCTGTTTATGTCTATTTCCAGTCTGATTTAGAATTTGTCCCAGAGTTTTCATCTTATGACAGACGTATTTTCCTTAATAGTTGTATTTTCTGAAAGGTGAAATGGGTTCAATAGATTTTCACTTTATGCTTCCAGCTTCTGCCACGGTCTGGTCTAGTGTGTGAGACATACGCACAGTGAGCAGAGTTCTCACTCTAACACGCATGAAGATCTGAATGATGATTTAATACATAGACAAAACAAAAATTCACGATCACTTTTATCTATGGTTAAATCTGAAAGATGACCAGGGATATGTCATCTTTTTCTGACCTTTCCAACAACCCTATTTCAGGGCACAGGCAGAGCGCCGATTGATAAAACAAAATGTGCTCTGCCAGGGCCCAGTTCCTCCTTCCAGCCAAGGTGTGGAAGGAGAAACATCACACACTGCTGCTGGCACTGGTCAGCCGGTGGGTGACCAAGTCCAACGACCTATGCTGAAGTCTGCGAGGTGCACAAAGCTGCCAGGCCACGAGAGGGAGAGCTCGAAATCTATGGGAAAATCTGATCCTAAGCGATCCCGTTGAAGAGTGTGTAAAATCTCTTCAAAGGTTAGTAGCATTCCTAAGAGGACTGTATCCAAAGTTGATTTAACAAATGCAACTGTATAAAATGAATTTTCATATCACTAGATAAAGCATGACTTTCCAAAATCAAAAATCATTTAAATTGTTTCTCAATTTTCTGTTTCAAATTTTCTCGTGCATATGAAAAAGAAGCGATGGCTGTCAATGTGTTGACTCCACTCACAGAAGAAAAGCTTTACACACACATGACACTAGCTTTATATCAGAGCTATCAGGTGCTTCAAATAGAAAATTAACCAACTTAATTCCATAGTGTTTTTTTTCATCCAATTCATAGAATCAAAGAAACCTTCAGGAAGTTTCTTCTGTTCAAAGTGAAATATCTGACATTGTTGCAATTATTATAAATTCAGCTAAAAAGTTCATTTGAGGAAAAAAATTTCATTTTTGCAGGGATGATATAAACACAAATTTTGGTGGAGCATAGCGTAGTAAAAACAATGTTTTTACTAAATTAAGAAACCTGTGGGGGCCGGCCCAGTGGCACAGCGGTTAAGTGCTCACCTTCCACTTCTCAGCAGCCCAGGGTTTGCTGGTTCGGATCCCGGGTGCGGGCATGGCACTGCTTGTCAAGCCATGCTGTGGTAGGCATCCCACATATAAAGTAGAGGAAGATGGGCACGGATATTAGCTCAGGGCCAGTCTTCCCCAGCAAAAAGAGGAGGATTGGCAGCAGGTGTCAGCTCAGGCCTAATCTTCCTCAAAAAAAAAAAGAAAAGAAACCTGTGGAGTGGAGATGTTCTTGTAATTAGTTGTGTTTCACACATAATTTATAATTGCCTCCAATAACCTATAATTCTACCCATCAAAATAGCAGCCATATTGTTTCTCTTTTTTATTCAGAGAGTAACTAAACTACAAATATTTGTGATTAAACTAGTGTTGAGTGAAAACAAGATAAACTTTAGCATGGCAATATATGTTTTTTGCTTCTTATTATCAATTGGGTTTTAGAAAGCTTGAGCTTTCATAAAACTATTTTGTAGGGGCTGGCCCCATGGCCGAAAGGTTAAGTTCGCACGCTCTGCTTCAGAGGCCCAGGGTTTTGCCATTTCGAATCCTGGGCGCAGACATGGCACCGCTCATGAGGCCATGCGGAGGAGGCATCCCACATGCAACAACTAGAAGGACCCACAACTAAAAATACACAACTATGTACGGGGGCTTTGGGAGAAAAAGGAAAAATAAAATCTTAAAAAAAACCCAAAGACTATTTTGTAATTCAACCTATGCATACTACAATGGTACTAACCGTTTCTTGTAATGTCTTCTCTATTTTGTATATATTTTGTCAAAATCAGTTAAAAATATTTTAATCAAAAAACAAATTTTACAAATTGCAATAAAATCAGAGCATGCAAATAGAAAGACATTAAAATGTTTTCCCTCCAAAGGTTAGGAAGGAAACCAGGAGAACTCAAATGGAATTGATATTTAATTTTGAAATTCTATACCTGTCTTTCAGAATATGCCATCTTTTGTAAGTGAAGAATGTTTTGATGGCATTTCTACGTCTAATTAGATAAATTTTTATTGCCTAATATACTGAAAAGAAATCGATAAGGCATATAGTTTTGCCACAGTTAAATTTGGTGAAACGACCAAAAGGATTATCAAAACAACTTATTGATAAGGTTTTGCCTTGTAAAATATTTGGTAAAATGCTTGTCATTCACAGATATGTTATTTTATTTTTTGAAAATACCTTTGAATGAACCTCTGCTATAGGTTCACCAATGAAATAAAACAATTTGATGGTCAGTAGATATTTTTAAAGCAATACAATTCCAATGATTTTTAATACCTCTCTCACTCTCAAAAGCCTCTCAGTGTGGATGATGTTATATGATCACTCTAGCAATATCCTGTCCTAGGAAAAAATGAATGGAATTTTCTATTCTGAGACCAAGGGTAGGACAACAGAGAACTCAGAAACTAGCACCATTTCCATCTTTTCCTTTGGCTCATTCTCATACTTAGAGGATTTATGTTCCTTTTAAGCATCCCGTGTTTTGGGTGCTCAATATGGTTGAGGCTGTGGGTGGGCTGGGGAGAACTGGAATAAGCTGAAAGTAAATTACCAAAGTACTCCATAGAAACCACTCCGCAACGGCATCAGGCATATTGACTGTGTCAGTCCTCACATAAAGGTTGACTTTTACTCTTTTATCGTTCTATTTTCTTTAACGAGAGACAAAACAACTGGTTCACATCCTTTATGATTACATATGTTGAATGATAAATTCGCCAGTGGTTTTACTTACTCCATTGAATAACAGCTCAATGAAATAACAAATAGAAGAGGGTAAATTAAGCATAGTAGTTTTCTTGCCAAAACAACAAATGAAAGAAAGAGTTCCTTTGAAAAGTTGGAAGTTTTGAGTTTGAGCTCAAGGTTTGGGCAAGCTGTCTGTTATGGGGTATGTGATGTGATGTGGCGTGAATGTGAAAGTCCTAACTCCGAGCACCTCAGAATGTGATGTTATTTGGAAATAGGGTCTTTGTAGATGTAATGAGCTAAGTTATGAGGTCTTACTAAAGTAGGGTGGAAGCCTAATCCAACATGATTGGTGTCCTTAGAAGAAGAGGGAAATGTGGACACGGACACATGTCGGGAGAAGGCCTTGTGAAGACAGAGGCAGAGAGCAGAGTGATGCAGCTAGAAGCCAAGGAAAACCAAGGATTGCTGGCCAGCCCAAGAAGCCAGGGAAAAAGCATGGAACAAATTCTCCTTCAGAGCCCTTAGAAGGAATCAACTCTGCTGACCCTTTAATTTCAGACTTCTAAACTCCAGAGCTGTGAGACAATAAATTTCTGTTGTTGTAAGGAATCTGGTTTGTGGGACTTTGTTATGGCAGCCCTAGAAACAAATGCACTATCGAATCCCTCTGAACCTCAATTCCCTGTGTGTATAGTGAGGACACTCCAAGGCTTGTGGCGAAAAATATAGTTAATGATTGGGGAAAGCACTCTGTGAACTGTAGAGCAGTAAATCCATGATGCAGACACCTTTGAAGTGAAAGACCAGCCCACAATCCCCCTTCTCTGAGATCTTCTGAGGAGCATCCATGGCTCCCCAACTCAAGAAATCCAATCAGATCTTCTCTCCTGGGAATCCAGAAGCTCTGGTCATTCTCCACAGGGCATTTGACCTGAGCCACCTTTTCCTCTGTGCACGGAGAGCAGAGAAAGGCAGTCTGCAGAAAGAAAGGGAAGAAGCAGAAGCCCAAGAGAGGCAGAGACGTGAGGCCACGCAGTCCCAGAGGGAGAGACTGAGAGGATGCCTAAGTGGTACCTGTGGGCTTTCTCATTCTTGTTTCACATCTCTTCCTCTAGGCTGTGAGCATTCTGCACCTGACTCATTTCCTGTACTCCCTTCCTGTTGCTGGAAAGAAGTCAATATCAAGGTAAAATATAAATACATACAATGACACTACAATGATAGACTGTAGGAAATAGAGGTGAGAGAGAGAGAGAGACAGAGAAAGAGTCACACTTACTTTTTTTTTTTTGATAGTTCAACATAAGTTGTACAAACCCTGGGCTCTACCCTACTGAAACTCTACCAGAGCTATAATCATTGCCTATTAGTGACATCACTCTTACTGATTTCAAAGAAAAAATAAGTATTTGACCTTTAATAACATTATTTAATTTTTTTAAGATCTCAATTTCGTCATCTATAAAATGGCTGAACAAACTCTAACAGTAGTTCATAAAACTGGGAACTCTGGAGGTCTAGGGGTCTTTGATATGCTCTGTATTTTAAAGTAATTAGTAAAACTTTCTAATTTATTTGTTACTAGTCCTTAAAGCCAACTCAGACATAAAATTTCTCTGTGTTTAGCTACTCGTCAGCTTGGTAACAAGTTAGATTGGCATGTTAACTTGGCATGGTAACAAGCTGGAAGGCATCTATGCCTTTGGTTAATTGTTCTAAAGAATTGGATTCGTTAGATTTAAAGATTTCAAACCATTCAGTTTTGGGTAGCAATGGGTTTTTCTGGTAAGGAAAAAGTTGGAAACCAAAGAACAAAAGTGATTTCGAAGCCCCTTTTTGGCTTTAATATCCCAAGAGTCTTAAATTTCTAAAATTTGCAGGAAAAAGTCACTTAAAATATAGATTAGAATCTAAGCTCTCAAATAGCACAAAAATGACAAAGGAAAGATAAAGGAAGGGCCCCTCTGACTTTTAATTTCCTCTCATATAGAAAGGCTACTGTTTCAAAAACAAATAAACAAAACACTGCCCCTTTTGAACCAGGAGTATCTGAGTGAATTTCAGTGCTCCAAAAATAAAACAACTAAATTCACAGGTTTTATTTGATCAGTCAAAGCCAGATAAATAAAACCTCTTTCAAGCCAAGGGTTTCCTATTTGTTTAGTTTTGTTTTTACCCTCTAGTAACTAGTCAGTAGAACCTGTACCCATTGTCAAGGATCATCCAGATCTCAAGAAATCAATTCTCTGTGAACTCCTCACAAATCATCTTGCTTCCAAAGCAGAAGCGCGCGTATGAAACTGAAAACACCGAAAAGCAGCTATGGAAGTAAATGTTTGTTAAAACTCTTTACACTTAGCTCAGATCCCATAAACCTTAGGCAACGCTGTTGGAGCAGCAGAAAGGCTAAATGGCCAGCATCATCAAAAGTAAAATGAAAACCATAGAATCTACAAGTTGGCAAGTAATTCTAGAATGCACACAGGGAAGTGCCAGTGATGTGCCAGGGATGTGCTCAGTACCTCTCAAATGCCTGCAACCCAGAGCTGAGAAATGAAAGGCTCACACAAGTACACAAGGTGATTATGACCAAGGAGTTGTACCAACTGAGAGCTTCTCGGAAGCAACGCTCTGCCTTGAGCAGTTTTGTATTCTCCAGGGAGCCTAGTGCAGTGTTAGGCCCAGGATGTTCCTCAATGACCCCAATAAAATCAAAGGGAATTTTTAAATGGGATGTGGCTACTTGATTTATGTAATTTAATTGGTGGTTGAAATTGGAATTGGTAAAGAGCCAAGTAAATTTAGTGAAATCTCATTTGGGCCTGTATCTCTGGCCTCCAATCCTTTCAAAAAAGGAAAAGAAGTAAATTTGGAGTAGATAAGAGCACCATTCTGGGCCAGCCCCAGTGAACTAGTGGTTAAGTTCAGCACGTTCCACTTCGGCAGCCTGGGTTTGGTTCCTAGGCACAGACCTACACTTGTCTGTCAGTGACCATGCTGTGGTGGCAGCTCACATACAAAAAGAGGAAGATTGGCAGTGGATGTCAGCTCAGGGTTACCCTTCCTCAGCAAAAGAAAAAAGCACCATTCAGTTTGAATTCACATTCACTAAGCTTCTGAATATTAAACCTTGGATGGTATCCTCAAATGAGGTTAGACACAGCTACAAGATAGTCAGACAGGCACTGCACAACATTATAAGTTTGTTTCTCTTTATGGGACTGCCTCCGAGTAATATTTTTATAAATATGGTAATTATCTTATGAATAGCCAAAAGGGTTTAAAGCAATTATATGTAAACATTTATATTACAATATCTGTCATCCTCTTCGGTCATTTTTTTAGTATACCAGTAGCCTCAGAAGATAAGGGTGTCTCTGTGAGGAGCTTCTCAAAGTCAGGAGAATCGTGAAATCCGATCTGCCCAGGCCAAGGGGTTCTCCATTACACAGGCCAAGCACCCAGCAGACCTAAGCAAAGAACGTACCAAAAAAGAACTATGGCTCTTTCTCTGAACCCCTAGGACTTAGCACAGTGCTGGTCACACAGCCACTCTGAAAGCTGAGCACATCCACATGTCCACAGCCTCCTTCTGAGAAAAGCAGCCGTGGGAGATGATTTCGGCACAGGTTGCCATGCTACGCTCTCTGAGGCTCACTATCACGGCCAAGGCTGATTGGTCCAGGGGTCAGCCCTGAGCACCAGAGGCCAGCAGAAGTCTCTGGAAGAGCCTGACAGGAGAGCCTCGCCAGGAGGGATGCTCTGAACTCCACAGTAAGCAACTAAACCGACGAAATTCTCAGGAGTTTCAATATTTCTAAAAGAGTCAAAACTCAAGACGGTAATATGGAAGCCAAGGCATACAGAGAAAAGTCAGTAAGCAGAGGTCATGGGACAGCAGAAACCACAAGTCAGAGAAGAGAGTGGGCAAAGGAGGTACTCAGTAGCATATATGATAAAAACTCTACAGAAACTGAGGAAGATAAGCTTATTCAGGAATGTGACCAAGTCTGAGAGAACAAGAATAAGAGTGACTGTTAGACACTGTTATAAGTTGAATTTTGTCATTCAAAAATTCGTAGGTAGAAGTCCTAACCCACAATGCCTTGGAATGTGACCTTATTTGGATATAGGGTCTTTACAAAAGTAATCGAGTTAAAATGAGGTGACTAGGGTAGATGTTAATCCGATATGACTGGTCTCTTTATAAAAAGGAAAAATTTGAAAACAGACACACAAATAGGGACTCTGCCACGTGAAGATGAAGGAAGAGATTGGAGTGAGGCTTCTAAAAGCCAAGGAACACCAAACATTGCCAGCAAACCACCAAAGCTAGGCGAGAGGTGTGGAACAGATTCCTATGGTCCTTCTTGGAAGCAACCTGGCCAATACTTTGATCTCAGACTTCCAGCCTGCAGAGCTGCAGGACAATGGATTTCTGTTGTTTAAGCACTCAGTTTATGGTACTTTGTTAAGGCAGCCCGTGCAAACTGACGCAGACACCTAGAGCTACTGTTGAATCACAAACATCTGCTGTGTTCCTCGAGGACAAGTATTTGGCTGCTGAGCAGACTTTCTATCTTGCTCATGTATTCCCACAATAACCCTCATCACCCAGATAATCTGAACTTCTCTGTTCCCTGAAACCTAAAAGAACTTAGCTAACTCGGTGGGAGTTCAGCAATATTTAGGAATGAGTAAATGAAGCAGTTGGAAGCAAAGAAGCCGCTGCCTTGGGATCCTCAAATCAGAGGATCAGGAAATTTGAAACAACTTTCCAGAGAGCTTCAGGGAGTGGCATCCAGCCAACAAGCTCAACCACTTGGCAGAGGTGGAGAAGAAGAGTGGATGAAGCTGGGAAACCTACATGCTGACAAGCTTTCTTCTGGGGAGAGTGATCCTGTCTCGTAGCCGCTGGTTTTCCCATGCAAGTCACCCTTTCTAATAGAGCATCTCCTGAAGGAAATCATAGAAACCAATTTCTACTATTCAGGGTCTGCAGTGCACATATCCTCAAGAAACCAGATCTAAGGGAAGAGGAGAGATCTAAAGAGGAGATCTAAGGGAAGCCCTTTGATCTCCCAAAAGAGTCGCTTTTAATGGTGGACTGGGGACCATATCATGTGAGTATTTTCTGGGTTCTTTTAGCCTTCACTCCTCTCCTATAACTCATTCTCCCACAGCCTGGGTTCGCTAGATGCCTGGCGTGAGGAAACAATTGGCACACGTCCTGATTCAGCCATCTGTGCCTCCTCTCCTCACCAACGTGAGAATGCATTCAAAATAAATTATTTTGAAAGCATATTCTCTCCATTCGAGTTCTACTTCAAGACCTCACAATAGAGGGCACCTCCAGGATCCTCATTCTTGGCAGCCGCTGAATGGGGGCTGCTGAACTATACTCTCAGCGCTTGCTCAGAAAGAAAGGAACACGCAGGGTGGAAACAGGTGAAAGCTCTTCAGCGCTTGAAAGAGAGACAGGACCCAGGGCCGAAACTGCCTTCCGGGTGGTCAAACTGCATTGCGCGTTAGTTGCAGTGAATGGGGAGGTTCCAACCCATCCCTGGACAAGGTGGAACGTGAACATGCGACTTTAATTGCTACTTGTTCAATGTTTAAATTACACATTTTTATATTTAAGCTGATTTTAACTTTATCTTTTTACACCTTTATATTAAATGGGCTTTTCAGAGGAGCATAGGGGAAACTAATAACTTTTGAGTACTTTCCTTCTGCTAGACAATATAATTCACTGCTTATCTTATTTTGTCTTCACAACATCCCTGTGAGATTAAGACTTGTATCTTTATTTTAAAGAGGAGTGAACCAGCCCAGAAAGGTTAGGTAACTCAGCCAGGGTCACACAGGTAATAGGCAAAAGGAGCAAGATTTAAACCTAGACTTTTACCATTACCCTCTCCCAGAGATAGAGGGCGTTTTCAGTATCAGAGAAGAGAGATTATTTGCAGGCAGTAATCAAAATATCTCCTCTATTATTAATTCTTTACATTTCTGAGATAAAACAATTAGCAGCACTGTCAGAGGGTGAGAATCAACCATTTCTAGAATTACTACGCAATATGGATCCCTAATTAACATAAACCCCACTTTAGAATTGTAGCCAATGGGAATAGAATGGCTCCTTAGGGATCCACTAGTCCCACAGAAACCACATTTTAGACTAAAGTCTGGACTAGAAGGACTTCTCTATAATTTCTAAATAAGAGTTACACATTTCATATTGTTCAATTGAGAAGACTATTACAAAAATAAAAAATAAATTTAATAGTGCTTTTAAATGAATTAATCACATTTTATTAAATGCGATAAGCTCTACAAACATTTGAAAAATTAGTAGTACTTATGTGCAAAGATATGTTACTTATTCCATCTACAGACAATGATTGCTTCCTATGCAGATTCAAGATGCCTAACACTCAGCCCCTTCAAATGACCTCAGCCACTAGGTTAGGAAGCTCTGATCCAGGCCAGCCCCACAGATGGAGACAAATAAACCCAGAGGAGAAAATTACAAGCTCAAGGTCAAACAGTAACAAAGATGAGACTAAAATATAAATCCTCTGACTTGCACTTCAGTGCTTTGTTCCAACTTGAAAACAGCCCACTCACTCAATTATTCACCTTCAGTGCTTTTTCCTAAAGCATCAAAAGTAGAGAGGACAAATTCAGGTATGCAAAAATCTAGGTTTATTTTTCTAAAACTGAACATAATGTCTATCTTGAATCCTTATTTAACCAGGGATAAAAATGTTAATTTCAGTCAATTCTGAGTAAACTCAGTCAATTCAGGATTTCCCTCTTCTTTAAGAGTTGTAACTGGTGTGGGGGCGGGGGGGAGACTACACAGTGTAAAGGCCTTTGAGGTGTCTGGTCTTTGAGTGTCATCCATCCACACCAGCCATCCTGAGATGTAACTCATCCTTAGGCCCAGGATGTCATTATCCTTCCATGCCGAATCCACTGAGGCTGACCTCCTTATTTCCACCAGGTCCCTGGTCATACTGCCCATGCTGAATTCAAGTCCTGCTCCCCTTTTCCCAATCTTGAAGATGGCTGGGGCCCACTGGCTTTCCCACAGCTCTCTTATGCCCCTCTCAAAGTCAGGGCAAAAAATGGACAGCCCGCTCACGCCTTTTCTCCCACTGTTGCTCCTGCCCTGGGTTCCAAAACTGTATTTTGAAACTCAAGAGCAATAAATTACTCTTTTTTTTCCCTTTTTACACTTATCATTTTTTCTTGGCCTCCCTTCCCTACAGCATAAGGAAGACATGCAACTGTGAAAATACATTGGTTAATACCTTAAGACATTGTCATGCTACATTTCTCTCTGCAGTGACTCAAGTTATTACAACTGGGTTACTATCACTATTAAAATTTCTACCATGTAAGTCATCATCTTTTATGCTAATCACTCGCCTGATATGACTGACATCATTTCTAACCAAAAGAAAATCATGGAAGATCTCCAAGAGAAATATATAAACGTTGCAGTAAAAATGATAGCAAAATAGGTATCCTGGTTCCCTTCACCGTAGAGGAGAATGAGACTCAGACAGATGGAAACTGAGATCCCTATGCCTAGTTAAGGTGTGAACAATGCACAGAATAATAAGTACTCTCCAATTTATTTAAGTTGCAGCTTAAATTGCCTGACTTAATTGCTCTCGAAAAGTTCTGCTTACCTAATATTCTTACTCCTTTGGTCGGGTATGGCCTGAAACAGTCAACGTCAATGCACTGGGTAATAAAGTCCAGTCGTTGTCTCCAGAAGACCCTCAGCTAAATGAGATCAAATCCAAATGTCAGAGGCCTTTCTGGTCTCGGGATAAAAGCAGAGTCAAATAACCTCAATAACTCAAATTTTCTCTCCTGGTCCCCACTGCGCTCAATGTAATTCTAATCCCCATTGCCAGGCCCTCACTCCTTCCCAAAAAGGAACCTCGCAGGTACTGAAACGTAGGTCTGCCTCACCCACTACAATCACCAGGCACCACCTGCCACGATGATGAGGTCGCTAATGAACGACCGCTCCCTGCACCCACCTGCTGCAAGTTCCAAAATCCTTGCCATTGATCTCCTTTTGGATAGAGCACTGAATGTCATTATATTTTAAACAAATGTATAATCTGAAAGGTATACTACTATACAAGACATTGTTAAGCTCTGAAAATCCCAGGTGAAATTAAGTTATCCAACTAGCTGCCGTAAAAAAGCAAGGCCCTAAATAGAAGGGAAAGAGAGATTGAGATCATGAAAGGCATCAAATCAGAAGCTACAGCAGCAGGCACAGTGGGAACACATAATGGGAGGAAGCACAGAAGAGAGGTACAGTATTAGTATAGAGACAGAGGAAGGAAGGATAACATGGATGGGAATTAAGTGGTCAAAGAGAAACTCGGCCTAAATCTCTTAAACAGAAAATAAAGTGACATAACTGGCTTTTCAGGTCAAGCCGAAAGTGAGTAAGAATCTCTTGGGAAAGGAAGAGAGAATGTTCCCTCTATGGGCCCAGCCTGGTGGCATAGTGGTTAAGTTCATGCACTCCAGTTCAGCGGCCCAGGGTTTGCATGTTTGGATCCCAAGCATGGACCTAAACACCATTCATCAAGCCATGCTGTGACGGTGTCCCACATACAAAATAGAGGAGGATTGGCACAGATGTTAGCTCAGGGCCAGTCTTCCTCAAGAATAAAGAGGAAGATTAGCAACAGACATTAGCTCAGGATGAATCTTCCTCATCAAAAGAGTAAAATACAACAAAAAATAACATGAAATTTAAGAACATTCCTCCTAAATTGAAATTTATCATCAGAGTCATCAACTACAAAACGATGAGCAGTGTGGCATGATTTAATAAATCTGCCCTCCTGCTGATTCATTTTATCCACAGCTAAGAAAGAAGTTCAAACTTTTAGTGAAATGATAAAAGGATGATTGCAAAGGTTCCTGAACCTAAACATAGTGTTTCAGGTGTATTCATACTGGTGCAATAAACAGCAGGTCCGTTACTGCCTTTGATCTGAACACTGCACTCTGATTAATGTAGCTATCTCAGTCCATTGAGGTTATTATAACAAAATACCGTAGACTGAGTGGCTTATAAACCACAGACATTCATTTCTTACAGTTCTGGAGGCTGGAAAGTCCAAGATAAAGGTGCCAGCAGATTCAGTGTCTGGTGAGCGCATGCTTCCTGGTTCAGAGCTGGCTCCTTCTCCCTGTGTCCTCACATGGTAGAAGGGCCAGGGAGCTCTCTGCAGTCTCTTTTATAAGGACACTAATCTCATTCAGGAGGGCTCCGTCCTAGTGATTTAATCATCTTCCAAAGGCCCCTCCTCCAAACACATCACATTAGGGGTTAATTTTCAACATATGAATTTTGAGGAGACACAAACATTCAGCCCATAGCAGTAGCCTAAGGTGGTATTTGCTCTCTAAGCAAAACCTCATTCCGGCATCTCAGACTCAACTTTTGGTCAACAAAACCCTCAAGACTCTTTCAAACTAACTTCCATCCAGCCAGGTCTCTCCAGTCCTGTGGTTGGGCCATTTTATTTTTATCTGTTTCACTTTTAATTTAAGCACAATCCTATGGACTTGTCTCTGCTGAATGTAGCCTTGCCAGTTTTAGCTCATCATTTCAAACTTGAATTCTATCAGCTCGGTATTTCCTGATCTTCCTACATCTGTGTCATTCCAAACTGACCAACGATGCCTTCTAAGTTTATCTAGACAGGATAAAGAAGCCAAGGACAGAGGCCGATGACACAGCACCAAGAACTTCTTTCCAGGTTGAAAATAATAAAAATTAACAAGTTATAGATGCACCTAACTGCATTATCATCAACCATCCCCAAGGACGATGATGAAGATAATAAACAATGATAATGATGTTTGATAGTAATAACAATGATCCCTAACATTTATTGATCACGTGTCAAGCCCCATGTCAAGTGCTTGAAACGCAGTATCTAGTTTAATTCCATAATAATCATATTAGGTAGTTTCAAATATTATCCCCAGTTTACAGTTGAGGAAACAGAAGCAGGTTTAGAGGAGGTACAAAGCTTGTCCAAGATTATACAGTTAGTAAGCGATGGAGCTGGAATTTTAAAAGCCAGCCCATCTGCTTCCAGAACCCGGCACTTAACCACGCCATTCTGCTGTTTCCATGTGACACGAGGTTTTATTTGAGCTCTTCTAAAATCAGGATACAAAGGCTGAAGTTCTCAAAGGTAGTATGTAAAAAAACAAACGATCTAGAAGAAAGGTCCTTGCCCTCCAGTAACTTACAATCCCCTTGGAAGGACAAGACTTAGAAAATAAACTATTTTAGAACAAAATGGTTTGCTGTGGTACTAAAAAATGTGAACCAGATGTAAGTATTCCTTTCCACCTCAATTCTCAAACTTTAAGGTTGCAGACTGGAAATATATAAACTCACACAGAAAATGATGAAGGAAAAAATAAATAGGACTCCCCTTTAGAGGATTCCGTAAAGGAGGCTTTCTTCCCTCCAGAGACCCTGGCCATGGCTGCTGCGCCCTGGAAAATAAGGGGGACAATCACTGAAATCCATGGTATTCCTCTTACTGTCAGTTCACACACTGCTTGGGGATGGAGCTTCTCAGAAAACTCCTGCAGAGCCAGAGTCGTTGGGTTTTCCCCAATTAATACCTGAGGTGCCAGGGACTGTGATGCCAACCAATGCACCATCGCAGCCCCACTCAAGCAGAAATATGTTACCTCTGATGTTAGTGGTCTGAATTCTTCAAGTCAGGCGCGGTAACCTCAGGGTTAAATTTCATCAAGTTCAAAAATCTCATTACCAACCAGATTATCAATTATCCCAATGCCCTAAGATAACAAGTTATTCATGGTCTGTCATCCCAATTGTTTTCGGCAAGTAAATGAGAGAAAGTGCCTTCAGAAAGACCCATGTCTACCTCTAATTGTGTGACCTGGGGCAGTCTCGAGGCCACCTCCAAACTGCTGTGGGGTCACTTGAAATGATGAATAGGAAATGGTCCTGTAAGCTGAAAGGTATATAAACAAAGTTATTCCTCTCATTAGACGTTTGGGAACAAACTATTATTTATATTAGAAATAGCCCCATACAATATGCAAAGTGCTCCACAATCGAATGCATCCATTTCATGGGCCTTAGCATTTCCTTCTAACTTCTCACCCCCACCTCAAGTACAGTCTCAACTCTCCACATCCATGTGGCCCCAGAATACCCAGTGCTTTTTTATGCCTCTCTTCCTTTGTGTTGGCAAAGATATGCTGCTAAAGAGGCCAAATGTTACTCTTAGAGAAATTTAATATTAAAACAGACAGAAAACTTTTGATTCTCATTCATTTCCCATTATCTGACTTTATCCCCTCTAGGCAGAATATCTTAATAACCAAACATTTGCATAATGCCTTTCTTTTTATGTCCTTCATTCTAACCACTTGCTTTAGAATATTTCCCCATCCTTCTAATAGTATCAAATCCAATTAACTGATATGTTAATTTTAGGTAACTTGGGATATTCAGAGCACTTTGCTGAACTATTATAAATCATAAACTATCAAAGAGGACGAGGCCTCTGGTCAAGAAAATGTCAGAAAGTTCTCCTCCTGCTTCTTTCATCAGGAGAGTCATTATAGTAAGGGGCGGAGTCTGGATTGAGAAAATAATCTTTCAGGGGTTTAAGAAATATTTGTGAAACTTTCCCTGATTTTGGTTTAGCAGCTTTGTCTAACCTCCTGACGTCGAATGGATGTCGCATGTCGAATGAAATCTCCCAGTTCTTTGAACCAAAGATCCCTGACATCTTTTAAGAGATCCCAGGACCCCAAGAAGTCATGACAATTGAAAAGGGCCCTGGACAGCACATCCTATCTCCACTGCCTGCAAAGGCTGATGCCCTCTTCTCCACATGTGGACTCCCATTCTCCCTTGAAGAAACAGCTGAGCCATCACACCCTTGAGCATCTCTCCTGACACAGCATCAGGCAGATGTAGGGGAGGAAGACATTTCCTCTACCCACTCTGAGTTCTTCTGGTCAGAGAACAAATTAAATTCACATGAGACAGAATAACAGGAGAAAATTAAACAGAGCTTTATGACATGTATACATAGGAGAGGCCCAGGCAAACTGAGCAACTCGCCAAAATGGTTGAAGCCACCACCTTTAATATCATCTTCGGCTGAAGGCAAAGGAGGATGTCGGGGGTGGAGGGGGAGTCAATCATGGGAGGTTACCACACAAGGACAGTAAATAAGAGTCAGCCTATCATGCAGACTTGAGTCCTTGCCTTCCACATTCATAAGAGTTTCTAGAGATAAGGTCATCCCCCCTTCCTGGTACAGAGAGGAAGACACATTTACAGATGGAGATTTCCTTTACAATGTAAATGTCTCTTAACAAAGGGTAAGTAGATTCTACTTTTCAGAGTTTCTTTCCTGTCAGCAGTTTTTAAAAGTAACCAGCCCCAAATAATCCTCATGCCAAAGAGACATATCTTGGGGTGGCCAATTCCAGTCCCCCACACAGACAAGGCACTGGGCTTCAATGGCACCACAACAATTAGAATATTTATCTATTACAACACTTATAAAATTGTAACTATTTGTATAAATGAATTTTCCATAAGACTTTGGATCTTGTTTACTCATCTTTGAGTCCAAAGCTCTTAGCACAGCGCTGGCAAATAACAGCTGGGGAAAACATTTGTTTACACATTGGAAAAAAATGTTTACCAGGCCCTTGAATAAGGATTATCCTCAGGGATATCTCTTTGATTTTTAAATGAAAGTCTAATTACTGTTTCCGTGTGCCATGCCCTTTTCATGGTAAAATTCCCAGATGCCCCAAAGGCATGGATAGATTCCCAAACTCTATGTTTTATCACCTACCTGCATTTTCCTCTGCATATTGTGATGGCTTGGTGGAGATGAAATTGACAAGAGAAAAAGAGGTAATTGACTGAGTAAAATTACCACTAAAAAGTCAGCCTTGGGGATACACTGCAGCACAACTCTCTTATTCACTTTTAGAGTAAATTAATCATTTCAAGCTGTTTACAAGGCTCCAAATATTGCCCTGAAATGACTGAACCTCCATTTTTAGCACTTACTGACACAAAGGCCAATCGACTTCCAGCAAAGCAGCCTGGTTTGTAAATTCATCAACCAATTTGGGGAAAAAAAATTTATATATAAATACATTCCAAGAGAATCTGTTTTCTACCTCCATCTCTTGAGGCATATCTTTAGCACAGGAATATTTAATATACTATACTTATCAGGTTAAAAGCTGACAGACTCACAAAGCCAATCACATGCTGTAAGTATTGGTTTGCCCTTCAATTGTCTTTCTAGACTGGCGGCTCTTTGAAGGCAAAACTCAGTCATACTAATCTTTATATCTTTCCGTAGTGCCTTGCCTTGACATACTAAGCACTTAGAAAATGTGCTTGAATAGATTAGAATGCATCATGGTCAATTCTAATAATAACAGCTAACTTTATTAACAGTTATTATCTGTTCTGAGAGGCAATTTCATTCAATTCACACAGCAGTCCTTTGAGGTAGGTACTATGATTATCTCCATTTCAGAGATGAAGAAACTGAGACCTAACAAAGTTCAGTAACTGACCCAAAGCTACATAACAGAGATGGGACTAGACTTTACTCCAGCAAAGTCCTTTTTTTTGTTTTCTAAGCTCAGGCATTAAACCACTCTCCCATACTACCTCTAAAAATCCCTAAAGAGATCCAACTCTGTATTTTCATCCTAGCATTTAGAAACTATTTTTGTTAGCCAAGTTAAGCTAACTCCTATAGCGAACGACCATATTCCAGTGGCTTTCATAGTCGAGGTTTCTCTCTCTTGTAATATCTGAGGCTCTTGGAGATGGCAGGGCCACAAGATGGAAGGAGCCTTGGAGTTCTCTGCCTGACCTCCTGCATCCAGCTTGCAAATGAAGGAAGAGAACAAGGGCCATGCATGAGAAGTATGACCATCCAGAACAAGGAGTGATGCGCATCGCTTCCACTCACACCTTATGGGCTAGAATTCAGTCATATGACCACATCTCCTTCCAGGGCAGGCTGGGAAATGTGCTCCTGTTATGACCCCAGGTAGAAAAGGAGAAGGTAGATATTGATAAGCACTAATAACCTCTGCCCTAGAAAACTAGGGGACTCAAAATTCAAGCCCAGTATCAGAGGACATCAGAATCAAAGCGTAAAAGACTTTTCTCCTCAATTATCCTGCAAGCTTTTCATTTTCCATTCCTCACTCTAAACCACTCTGACCCTTTAGCCACTGCAGCTTTTCCTACTGCCCTACACCAATGCTACCCAAAGAGATATATTTGAATCTCTAAAATACAAGTGTATACCAGTTATCTTTTGAGGGAAAAAATTCAAAATTTATTTCTTGTCCTACAGATGTATTAGGACACATTATTTCCACTGCAGAAAGCTGTTTCCCTTCAGGAAGAATTCATTGCCAGATAACTCTTAACATAAATTCTCTGAATATACTTAAAATTTTACATGACTTGCAAACATTTTATTTACAAAGACTCTATTTACAATAAATTAGGGTCATAGATTTGATAAAGCAGAGTTAATCTATGGTGTATTGAATGCCAAATGCAAGTTATATTCCATTCATTCATTCATCCAATAAATATGTACTAAACGCCTATTATGTTTTGTTTCATCATAAACCCAAGGGCCAAAGGCCAAGCCTCAATAAATACATTTATGTGTGATGGAAAGATTAGATGATATTCCATAAGACAAATTAGGGTCAAAAATCTGTGCCTGACTCAACAACAAAAAATCAAACAACCCAATCAAAAAATGGGCAGGGGATATGAACAGACATTTCTCCAAAGAAGATGTACAGATGGCCAATAGGCACACGAAAAGATGCTCATCATCACTGATCATCAGGGAAATGCAAATCAAAACTACACTAAGATATCACCTTTCACCCGTTAGAATGGCTAAAATAACCAAAACAAAAAATAACAAATGTTGGAGAAGTTGTAGAGAAAAAGAAACTCTCATATACTGCTGGTGGGAATGCAAACTGGTGCAGCCACCATGGAAAACAGTATGGAGACTTCCCAAAAAATTAAAACCAGAAATACCATATGACCCAGCTATCCCCTACTAGGTATCTATCCAAAGAACTTGAAATCAGCAATTCAAAAAGACCCACGCACTCCTATGTTCATTGTAGCATTATTCACAATAGCCAAGACTCAGAAGCAACCTAAGTGCCCATTGACTGATGACTGGATAAAGAAGATATGGTGTATATATATATATATATATATATATACACAATGGAATACTACTCAGCCATAAAAAAGGATAAAATCATCCCATTCACAACAACATGGATGGAGCTTGAGGGTATTATGTTAAGCAAAATAAGCCAGATGGAGAAAGAAAAACTCCATATGACTCCCCTCATACGTGGAAGATAAACAAACACATGGACAAAGAGAATAGATTAGTGGCTACCAGGAGAAAGTGGGGTGGTGGGTGGGGACAAAGGGTGAAGTGGTGGACCTATGACTGACAAATAATAATGTACAACTGAAATTTCACAAGGTTGTAAACTATCGTAACCTCAATTTAAAAAAACTAAAAATATAAAAATAAAAATAAAAAATCTGTGCCTGTATTCCTTCCCAGAAATTGTCCCCAGACCCCAGCAAATCTGAAAGAACATGTTTAAGTTGCACTCAGTTCTGTCTGACAGATGCGGACAGGGCCTCAGAATGATACAACTAAGTCACAGAAACTGACCCATTTTCTGAATTCCCTGCAGTTTACAATTGTACCAGCAGAATTGACAACTGGTTCTTACTTCTCTATGATCCTCAAGATTAGCAATCAAGATTCAAGTGTATCAAGACTGCCCACAACATACTCTCCCTTTCCATAAGTTATGGATTCTAGAGTCTGCTGGAGTCTGACTGCCTGAGTTCAAATCCAAGTTTCCACCACTTATTTGCTCTTGTGACACCTTTGAGATGATTAAGGAATCTGAATATGGATTGGGTATTACTAGATAATAATTAAAGAATTATTGGTTATTTTGTTAGACATGATATTGGCATGACAGTTACTCTTTTTGAAAAATGTCTTTACCCATAGAGAAGAAATGTTGATGTTTTGGATTTGCTTTAAAATATTCTAGTTTTTTAAAAAATGGGGGAAGAGAGGAGAGCAGGTGAAACAAGTAATAATAACAAGTAATAAGCAAGTGAAATATGGTAATAATTGTTTAAGGAGGATGACAGATACATTATATGTGATATGATTGATTCTACCACGCTCTGTATCTTTGGGTAAGTTTGGGAATTCTCAAAATAAAAAATTGTAAAATAAAAAAGAACAAAAATTTATTTAAAAGATTACCCATGTAGGGGATCAGAATTGCCCACCCCAAAACGTGTCTCTTTGGCTTCATGATTTTTAGGGACAGGAGACTCTGAAAGAAACTTTGATCTTCTCCCTAACCACCTAAAAGAATTTAGGATAGAAGGCCTGCCCCCAGGACAAGCCATCACCATAGACAACTCTGGGTATCAGTAGTCTGGGAGCATCCTTACTAAGCCCATTCTATCAAAGTTCTGTCTCTTGGGTCACATTGTCTATAGATGGCACAGCAAGCATTTATTTACCAAACATTTGCATTTCCATCCCCATGTAAATTGTCTTCCTCCACTTTGAATTTCCAAACCGCTATCCCCAACATCTTTCTTTGTCTTTAGCTGACGATGGTATTTAAGGTGGTAGCATCAGCCATTTTGGCGAATTATTCAGTTTTTCTGGGTTTCTCCCATGTATACATGTTATTAAACTTCGATTTTCTCCTGTTATACTGTTTCATGTCAATTCTTAGACCACTCAGAAGGACCTAGAGGGTAGAGGAACTATCTTCCTCCCCTATACCCACAATGACTCCATTCTTAAAATTCACTCTATAAATCGCACTCTTTTTTATGTGAACCTAAGCTCCTGAAGAATGCATCCCTCTAGTGATTTCTAAATGCTGCTGATCATTAGAATCATCTGGAAATTTATATTTATGTAAATTGTATAAGTTTCTATTTCATAATCCAGATTTATTGAAACAGACTCTGAGACTAAAGTCTGGGGATCGTGGTCTTAAAAATATCTCCCGGCTAATTCTAATGACATCCCCTGGGTTTAAGAAGCACTGCATCTTTTAAACTTGCCCAATATTTGTTGAATCTGCATTCTGTCCAGAGACCCGGGGCCTCACATCTCTGACAACCACCCAGCTCTTCCAGGATAGATTACTAGCTACCCTTTTTCCTCTGGAGCTTAATTCTAACCTTCTCAGAAACATTTTTCCCTCTACAAAGGTTTTATCTTGGAGCAATTCCCTGGTAATTCCAAACCGGAGGCAAGTAGCACTCTCATTATCATAATCACTTCATCAGTCTACATTTTAATGGAGGCATAGTCTCAAATCCCTTTCAAAAAATGAATCAGAGAGTGGGTTTTAAAACAAACAAGTTAGCACTACTTTAAAACCCATTTCCAGTCATTCTTACATCCTTAGTACAAATCCGTTAAAACTTCAGAAGTCATTAAGGAGCGGCCCTGAAGGTTTTTTGATTGTCAGGAAGTGTTATTGAGATGGATTTGTTGAAGAGATGCTTTATACCATTTCACACTCCTGTCAAAGTTTTATTAGATTCTAAACTGAAGATAAATACTTTATTTTTAACCATAACTATCTGAAGCTCTAAGAGGGAAAACGAGAAAGTCAAATTGTCCTAAACTTTCATATAGAAATGGAATTGCATACTTTCAAGTGGAACTGGCTGTAACGCAAATGAAAAAGGACGTCTGCAGTAATGAACAGCAGCCTCAACTAAAATGGGGACGATTATGCATGTAGAAAGAGCTAACCTTCCCCACTGATTGCTTGATTTAATTTCTTTATTAATACAGCTCCCTCTCATTCACTCTGTCAAAAAAAATCCTTTTCTTATTAATTCCTTTAATATGCTCACAAACCTTGACAGGCAGGCTACTTGAGAAACAATTCATAAATTCTCCGAGCTGGAAAGAGCCATGGGGATTATCTAGTCCAAACTTCCCTTGGATACAAGAATCTTTTCTCTGGTGTCATTGACAAAGAGAAGCTCAACCAAATTCTGCCTCAAAGCTTTCAAGGAAATAACAAGGAACGACATTTATAGGGCACTTTGCAGATAACAAAGCACCTTCAATCATATGGTTTCACTTAAATTATATTGTAGATGATAACATGGAGATTTTGAGAGATTAAATGACTTGCTATGATGACACAGCTAACCAATGGCTGAGCAAAGACTTGAATTAAGTCTTTGGACTACAAATCTGTATTTCTTCTCCCTGCTGCCTCCCTGGCAAGGGTCAAGTGAGCTTCTATTCTTTGCAAGGCATTTCACTACTTTGTTGGACAGATGTGATCATGAAAAAATTTTAAAGGGGCAAAATCTATCTCCCCATGACTTTTTAAATTTTAACAGAACCTTAAATAATGCTTACTTCCCGAAAGGCACTATGTGAAGTACTCTCCAAATATTGAAGCCAGGTCCCTGAGAGTTACTGAAGATATTCAATAAGAACATGATTAGCTTTTGACCTTGTTCCCAACACAGACATAGATGAATCTTGTCAGTTTGCTGTTTTCTTGTTTAACTTGAGGGGTGACTCGGGTCTCGAGGATTGGCGAGTTTGTTTTGCAGAAGAAAGAGAATGCATCTGGGGAGGTTGTGATCACCCAGTGGACGGCCCCAAGGTGGCCTTCACAGATTGCCCAGGGGCTTATCAGGAGTGACCCCTTTGTTTCTCTGAAGCTCCTCCTGCCAAGCCCCTCAGCTTTATAAAACCTCCTGTTTTCTGCTCTTGTTAAGGCGGATTTGAACGAACCCATGCTCCCACCTTCTCATCTTGGCCAACTCAAATGGGGTCTTTCTCCATCTCCAAGCACCGATGTCTCAGTGTTTGGCTTACTGCACATGGGGCACATGAATTTGAGATTAAGAGATTTGGTATCAATATTAACTCATTTAATTTTCATACCAATCACATGAAATGGTTACTATTATTATCACCACTTTACAGATGAGAAAACCAAAGTTGCAAGTAAATGGCAGAACTAGAATCTAAGCCAAACTAAATTAGTCTGTCTCCTGAGTCCAGACCCCATCCTCTCTCTCACTTCTATCATGGGGACATCATTCTGGTCTTTGAATCAACATAGAAGAAAACTACTTCTTTGGTCACATAATAGCCATGCAAATATTTAAAGATAGCTATCAAACTCCCTCCCCGAGACCCGTATCAGTCAGGGTTCTATCAGAGAAACTGAATGATATATAAAGATTTTTCTTTTATTTTATTTTTTATTTTTCCTTTTTCTCCCAAAGCCCCCTGGTACATAGTTATGTATGTTTAGTTGTGGGTCCCTCTAGTTGTGGCATGTGGGATGCCTCCCCACCATGGCTTGACAAGCAGTACCAAGTCCGCACCCAGGATTCAAACTAGCGAAATCTGAGGCTGCAAAGCAGAATGTGGGAACTTAACCACTTGGCCACGGGGTCGGCCCCGAATGCTACGTAGAATAAGAGATTTATTATAAGCGTTTGACTTTCCACAATTGTAGGAGTTAAATAGTCTCTGTAATTCTTGTGCCTGATGCTAGAAGTCATATACTCAAGGGTTGAGATTTGATAAAATTAATAATTTTTATTGTTTTATCAAGGATATTCTTAAGTAAAACTGGCTTTTTAAAAGAAACTGCAAGAGTATGGCAGTGAAAGATACATTTACCACTAGTTGAGTTTGGTGCCACTGCTTTGATTCATGCTAAGGAGCCAGAAATTTACCCACTACTGCTTCTGAACTATGAGTGCAAATATCAACACAGCAAAAGAAGTAAAATGGCATCTTAGTATTATTACGAAAATAGCCTTGAATTTACAGATCCCCTGAAATGGATTCAGGGATGCCCAGGGATCCGTGGACAACACTTTAAGAACCAATACTCTCTAGTATATCAAGAAAGTTCTGGAATTTCAACTTAATTTAGAGTAGGCTATCCTGGGAACAAGGTTCAAGTCAACCAACCAAGAACCACACACACACACACACACACACACACACAAACCCCCTGCACATACACAATCTTTCTTAAGACTAAAAACCTCCACTGCCCACACGTAATTCAACCAGGATAGCACACAGAATCCTGATTCTGAAACAAAAGGAACTTCAAGCATGGCTCTGTTGTAAGTTACTGTGTCTTTCCTCAGTGTAGACACAAAGATATGTTGAAGCGAAAGAGTATCACACGTTGTAGAGGAAGAGTTATAATAAGATTAATAACCTCTATTCCCATTAGAAGACAAAACCATTCCATGGTCCCTTGAGAAGTTTGTCCCAATAGCCTCACCATATTCTTATTGGTTTCAGTCCATCATTCCAGCTAGCAAGACGATTTTTAATTTTGACTCAGCCACTGATACTTTGTGCCAGGAGACTTAGAAATCCTGAATTACAGATTAGGGGCACTGCTTGGGCATTTTCCATGTGACAATCCTTTCTTTATCTGAAGAGAAATGGGTTCAATTAACTGGTACTTGTATTTTGACATCGTGGTCCCACAAGACCTTAACCATTTCATGCCAAAAACTAATTTAATCAAAGTATCAAGAATGAAATTGAAGCAAAAACTGCTACCCAAAATATATCTCTTCTCTTTCAGAGATATTATGCATAGTTACTAGTAGTAATATTTTGATTAGTGATTATAGGAGGCCCATCTCACAATGTACCCAATAAAATCAGAAATTGGGTGTCATGACAATCAATCACTTATATTATAAAAGAGGAGCTGTGGTCATCTCACTTTTTGGAGGCAGTGACGATGTTGTGACTATAGATACTGACTATTGACAAAGCTCTCTTCTCCTACCATCTTGTAAGGTAGAGAGAGGGAGAGCTCAGTGTACACACTGGCCAAACTTGGAAAACACTTCACCAGCAGAGGACTGATAAACTGATTTGAGCAATATCTCACTATTACCTAAGAAGCTGTTAAGGAAAAAATGAAAGGGAATTGATTGAAAAAGATTTTAATTGATTTTGTCTTTTAAAGATCTGAAAAAAAGATATTTGCTCAATGCCTTATAAAATGACTAGTTTTATTATAAAGAGTCCGACTGCATTTTTTCATGTTTGACTGATGACAGCTTTTAAGCCTCACCCCTCCCTCTTTCCCTTCTGCCTCACATCTGATAAGAAAGCCCAGGTGCACCAAAGGGAAGATTGAAACCATGCCAATCCCTCTTCACGCACAGGAGCTCTCATGCTGGCCCAAGCCCCTAACCACAATAAAAACTCTGAGCCAGTCTCCTTTCCTTGCTCTCTCAAACTACTTTGTACCCACTTGGGAGGCCTGCCTTGTTCTCCCCAGAGACCTCAATTATGTAAGCAGTAAACCTAATCTCTGGAACCTATGAATGTAACAAGATCTCATTCCTATGATTCTGTCATGTTAAGTGGCACAGTTGACCTTAACAGAGGAGATTGTCTGGATGGAGCTAGTTTAATCACATGAGCCTTTAAAAGCAGAGAACTTTCTCAGGCTGTTGGCAGAAGTAGGTAGAAGAGAAGCCACAGGGGAAATCAGAGATTTGAAGCACAAAGGAGGTTCAACATTCCCTTGATGGCTTGAAGATGGAGAGAGCCACCCGAAAAGGAATGCAGGTAGCTTCTAGCAGCAGTGAGCGGTCCCCACCTGACAGCCAGCAAGGAAATAGGGACTTCAGACAGACAACTACAAGGAACTGGATCCTGCTGACAACCTGAATGAGCTTCCCTGAGGCTCCAGGTAAGAGCCCATTTTGGCCGACATCTTCTGAGACCATGAGCGGAGAATCCAGTCAAGCCAAGCTAGATTTCTGACCCACAGAATTGCGAACTAAGAAATAGGTCTTGTTTTAAACTGCTAAATTTGGGGTAATTTGTTATGCAGCAATGAAAAAAATACAATGTGCTAAGAGGTTAGTGGAGAGAGCTTACCAAAATTGAAAAATATACTCACACACTCAAAGAGGTTAAAAGCTAATAGGCAAGTATATGTATTAATAAAAAGAGAGCCATGACAAGTGTTATAATGACAGTCAAAAGAAACTGCCACAGAACGGTGATTCTCAACCAGGGGTGATTTTGCCCCCCAGGGGACATTTGGTAATATTTGAGACATTGTTGGCGGTCACAACTGGGGAATGCTACCGGCATCTAGTAGGAAGAGGCCAGGAATGCTGCTAAACCTCCTACACTGCACAGGATAGCCCCCTCTACCCCCACCCCCCCAACAACAACAAAGAATTGTCTGGCACGAAATGTCAATAATGCCAAGGTTAAGAAATCCTGTTCTAAGGATAGAGAGGAGAAAGCAAATCTCAGCTGAGGGATTTGGCCTAGCTTCTTAGGGCTAGTAATATTTGAGCTGGACTGTGAAGGCTAAGTAGAATTTTGACAGATAGGTATGCAGAGCATAAGAAACAACTCCCGGGATCCCAGCTTGGACTCTATGCACATAGGCAGAGCAGACCGTCTCATGGAGTTGACAGGTAGTAAATAGCCACTTCCCCATCCCCATCTCCAGGCCCAAATCCCAACATAGTTTTCCTTTTAGTTGATTCCAATTGCCACAACTTCCTAATGTGTCACTCAACCAAAACAAAATTAATTGAGGAACTAACATGCATGACATGAAGCTAGAATTTATGAAGGATGCTGTCCTTCATAATGAGAAAATAACAATGAGACATGATTTATGCCCTCAATGTGTTAACAATCTAATAGGAGAGACACATCTATCCACAATTAGGCAAATTTAATTTTATTGAAAGTAATTCTGTACTACTCCTTACACCAATCACTTAGCCCAAGGAAATTCTCCAAGGGTTCCTCAACATGTGTGAGATGTGCAGTCAAATTCCTGCATGCATTTAGTTAATTTGGTGTACTTCCCTCTCTTGAGATGCTCCACAGAGTCTGTCTTGCAAGGTGGTCACTCAGCACTCCCCATACTGAGATCATTCCCGTGCTTCCTGCTTATTGTGATAGTCCTCATTACCCACAAGGTTTATTACTACTTTTGCACACTCTTGGTAGTCAGGAACACAGGACTATTGGTAAGTTCAGAAAGGAGGAAAAATATAAAAAACCCAGTCTCATCTTTGGCACTGAATGTTTGTCAAAGCCATTGCAGGGCGAGAAATGAGTCCATGGCAAACAGCATTTTCCTTCTGGATATCCCTAAACAAGAACAGCTGGGCTGAGATTGCCTTTTCAGAGTTCACGAGGGACTTTTACAGCTGTCACATCTAGGCGAGTCTTAAAAACCATTTCTCAAAGCCAGACTGATTTAAAGCAAGCATCTGGTGACAAATGTTGAAAGAATAACAAAACCCTCTGTATCTGGGTTTCTTGACCTTCGTGATTATTAATGTTCGCTTTCTCTTCTCTCCTCCCCTCCCCAAATCTCAAAACCACACCACTGGACTTTACTTAATGCACACAGCTGGAGACAAGTGAAATAGAATAGATTTCCATGCTTCTCTGAAGGACAAAAATCAACCTGTTAAAAAGTTAACACATCAATTGACAAAAGAATGCAGGCAGCAGATTTGCTCAACTCTCAGTTGGACAGTGGTTACTTTTTTTTTTTTTTTAAAGATTTTATTTTTTCCTTTTTCTCCCCAAAGCCCCCCGGTACATAGTTGTGTATTCTTCGTTGTGGGTTCCTCTAGTTGTGGCATGTGGGACGCTGCCTCAGCGTGGTCTGACGAGCAGTGCCATGTCCGCGACCAGGATTCGAACCGACGAAACACTGGGCCGCCTGCAGCAGAGCGCGCGAACTTAACCACTCGGCCACGGGGCCAGCCCCACAGTGGTTACTTTTTAATTGAACCAAAACTTGAGTACTCTTCACTAAATCTCTTTATGATTAATTCTCTGTCAGCCAAGTAGATTATTTTCATAAATTTAAAAGAGTACAGAACTTCCTTCACAGACAAGGAAGATTCCTTTTTCAATCTCATTTTGCTCTGTGGAGCTGCCTAGAGAGAAAGCCACATGGTTCCCAGAGCCTGTGAAAACTCTCCGTTCATGGCTTGGATAGAACTGACCAGTTCGTGAGTCTATATCATTTGACTGATTAACTCAACTTTACAGGAGTAGCAAAAAGGGACTGACCATGTACTGAGAGGAGGTAAGGAGAACAGAAGTGGGGCACGGCTTTGAAATCTGTCTTAGTCATACAGAATTCTAAGACCTCCAGTCATTAAGTGGGATCTATTCACTTCAGGAACGATTCTTAATGTTCCCTGGATTAACTCAACAAGTAAGGCCAAGATTACAGTTTATCACTACCCTTCCTAATACAAGTTCAGAAAACACTCAGGTCCTAAAGCCAAGCTTATTTATTAAGGATGCAGAGAAAGGAAAGAAGTTGTGGTACTAACTGTCCATCCATCGAATGGACGACCCTTTGTCCCAAGACAAAATCACCTCATGGCCTGTGCTGAGACAGATGTAACTAGCAATTGATGCAATATTAGTGACTCTTGACCCTTTACTTGACCCCGGCTGGGCCCCCCAGTAGCAAGGGAAGCCAAGGAGTTGAGCTGAGCCTCAATGCAGCATCCGCAAAAGTAGAATGTATGCTGCCTTGATTCCAGCATGTACCTCAGATTGTAGCCTTTCTCCTACATATCTGTCGTTAAAAACAGAGTTCTGCCCCTCACTCCCCCATCTTCTATGGGCAACCACTTCCTCCTCCACACACAACACACACAGACACACACACACTCAGGTTAATAGACAAGAAACAGGGAATTATTTCCTATTGTTTTGACTACTTTGTCTTAGTATTAAAAAAATGGGTTAATTTTTTAAGTAGGAGGAAAAAGGAAGGGGGGGAGGAGGAGGAAGAAAATAACGAAGAGGACAGGGAGAAAGAAAAGAAGAAGGAAGAGACGGCAGAAGGAGGAAGCGGAGGAAGAAGCAATAGAAAGAGGAGGAAGAAAAGGAGAAAACGGAGAAAGCACCACTGATAAGTATAAGATTTTGTCTAATTCTATTCTGCTTTATTCAACAAATATTTGTAGAGCAACTTCTATATCAAGGCACTGTTCAAAGTACTGGGGACAGAGCCAACAAAATAAAGTCTCCACCCTCAGGGAATTTCTATTCTAACGGGAAGGTAGTTAATAAATTTTTTAAATCAAGCTATAATTTACTATCAGGAGGGGATAAGTTTTATAAAAACACAAACAGGGTACGGAGATTGAGTGTAAGTGTTAAGCTCAGAGAGGGGGTTGCCTTACACAGGACGGTGAAAAAAAGCCTCTCTGAAGAGGCAACATTGCAGCAGAGCCATGAACGAGGTTCAGGAACCAGCCAGGAAGCTATATAGGGGAAGAACATTGCAGGCCCAGTGTCTGGGATAGGGGCCTTCTTGGGATAATTCTGAGGAACAGCAGAATCAGCAGGCTAAAGGGCAGTGATGGAGATTGTGGTGAGAAATGAGGTTGGAGAAGTAAGCAAGGACTAGAACAGGAAGGGCTTTGCAGCACGTGATTTAAAGATGTATTCCAGCTGTTGTGGGAAGCCATCACAGTAGTTTGAGCAGCAGAGTGTCAAGATCAAACTTAATGTTTTAGAAGGGTTATTTTGACTGCTGTGTGGACAAGTTGTGTATGGTGGCAAGTTGGAAGCAGGGAAACTAATTAGGAGGCTATTGTGGTAGTAGAGGAGTGGGCAAGGGTGGACAAGGACTAGGGTGGACAAGAGCAGCAGCATACAAAATGATAAAACGTCAAATCTAAGAATGACTCCAAAGTATTTGGCCTGGTAAGTGGTCCTGCCACTTACTACTATAGGGACAGTGAAGGGATCGAGTTTGGAGGGAAAAAACTGTGAGTTCTTTTTGGAACACACGAGGTTTCAAATGCCCATTGGATTTCCAATAGATGTAGAGGCGACAGTTAGGTATACCAGTCTAGAGTTGAAGAGAGACATTGGAGCTGGAAATACAAATCTGAGTCATTTGCCAAGAAACAGGATTTAGAAGCATGGGTCTAGAATGTAAGCAGAGAAGGAAGAGCAAAGGTCTAAGAATCCAGTCCTGGATGCTCCATCATTTGGAGCAAACTAAAGAGGAGCCAAGAAAGTAGATTGAGAGGAGTCAACGTAGTGTTCTGGAAGCCAAGTGAAGAAGAGAATTGCTAAAGAAGGGTATGATCGAGTGGGTCAAATGCTGTTAAAGAGAAAAGGGTAGGACTTGGAATTGACCATGTGTTTAGATATGGTAGTCATTGAGTTGGGTCTTGACTTGTGTTTTTTCAGTGGAGTGGTGATGCACAAGAGCCTGATTTGAGAGAGTTCAAAAGAGAATGAGAGGAAAGTGTAAACAATTAGTATAGACAAATCTTCTGAGATTTACTATAAACGAGAGCAAAGAAATTGGGCAATAGTTAAAGAGGAAGGTAGAGTGAAAAGAAGCTTTTTCTCTTATGAAAATTACAGTGCATTTGTATGTTGATGGAAAGATCCAGTAGAGAGGGAAAAAGTGATGATACAGAAGAGAGGAGAAATTTTCGAAACAAAATCCTTAGTAGGACAACAAGATTAGGCTTCTAGTGTAAGAGTGGGGTTGACTTTAATCAGCAGCCTACAGGCATCCAGAGATGGAGAGAAGCAAGGTATCTGGGCACAAATCCAGACAGGTTAGAAGATCCGATATGGGAAGATATGGAAGTTCTCATCTGATTGCTCCTTTTTTTCTCAGTGAAATAAAATGTGCAGGTTGAGGAAAGAGGGCTGGTGTTTTGAAGGGAGGAGAGATGTGAGACAGAGAGTGAGCAGACTACAGAAATGTAGTGAGATTGCTGGGCAGCCTACTAGAAGTTTGTGAGCACCGATGTAGCCAACAGTACAAACCCAAATTCCATTTTCCATGACCTTCATGATTGTCTCCCTAGGGTGAAATAACATTATTTTTAAAGAAATCCTATTAAAAGAAAGAAAAACAGGAGTTTTTTATTCTCCAAATTTATGAATATTTCTACAGCATTTATTGCTAAGAATTGAACCCAAACTCTGAAGTAAGGACTACATGTACTGAATTATTAGAAAACTATATATTTCATGAGAACAGAAATTTTCATTTTGCTCATTGTTGTTTTCCCAGTGCCAGCACCTTGTTGGTAAATATTGAAAATACAGTCATTGAATGAATGAATGATTATAGTACATGTGCCGTGTGAATACTCTACAGGCATCTCTCTCTGCAATGATCCATGCACGCTATACAGACAACTATCTAACAGTCTGTAATAACAGGCTGGCCCAAAAGGCTTAGTGGAGATTTAAACTTTAATAACTTTAGAATTATAAATGCTACAAGCCTCTAAAAAACATCATTAGACAGTTAAATTACTTATATTTTTTTATGTGTTTATATAGTTTTGTGAATTTTGAAAGATAAATGTTTGATTTTAATGTTTTGTTTCAGTCAATGTTTGTCACCTTGATAGAGCCTGCAAAAATTAACCACTTATTATTTAAAACTCACAAATCTCAACAAGTATATAAAAAATATAAATAATTCAACTATCAGATTATGTTTTCGTAATTTCATAGCATTTACCCTTTTGAAGTTCTTAAAGTTTAAAACGGCACTAAGATTTTTGCGACACCCCGTATATACGAGCCATAGAGAGTGGTACGATGGAGCCTATCAGTCCTGGTTCTTCCTGGAGAACATGAGAGGAGTCCCTCTGGTCCAGCCCAGACCCTCTGCTTCCATGGGCCTTGTGCTGGAGAGGGCCTCCTTCTGACCCCCTGGTACTAGTCAGAGATCGTGCTCGGCCTTTGCTTGATTCACTCCCAGCAAATCTTTGAGACCTTAGCCTTGAGGGCTGGACTCCAGTGGAGGCTGTATCCCAGTTTCTCTGAAGGATGGGCTGCCACTCAGTGACGCTGCCATTTTCCCTCTCTGCCCTTAGAGGTCTGGACCTGTCTGGAGGCTGCACTCTCCCCATGGGGTCAGCATAGGCCACTGGAAAGCGTCCTGCCCCTGTGGCTGAAATAGGAATCTAGGGCAGTGACATTTTCTTTGTAACAGCTCCAGGGCAACAACAAACCAGGGGAGAAGAGCATGGGCCCAGTGCCTATAGATTCCTGTATAGGTTGTGAAAGGAAGTCCAATTCACTAATTAAGTTCCTCTGTTGTAACAGAGAGCTTTGCCCAAGGCCAGTTAGGAACAAAGCTTGTAATTTAGCATTTTCACTGGAGAGTTTTATTGTTCCTTCTACTTCCTACAACTAAAATGCAGAGAACTGAGAGGAGAGCAAAGAGAAAGCAGATGAAGAGCACTAGTGGGAGGAGACATTCCCTGTGTCAGCAAAGAGTGAGAGAGCAACTCTGGGCAGATCAGCAGTGAAGAGGTGAGCACAGTGCCCAGGTCATCCCCCTACCTCCATCATGGGGGTTCCAGTTGAAGCAGCGGCACAATGGGACCCCCAACCCACATTTCCTGCATTCTGGGCCCCCTACCCATACAGATGGTTCTCACCTAGTAATAGAGTCATTTCATGGAAAATGCTGGGAACAATGGTCAGTACATAGAAATGTAGACCTCTTTTGTTGTTCTGTAAAGAATTTCATTGATTTATATTATTTATCCCTTTTAAAATTGAACATTTTGTATAAAATTCAGGATTCCTCACTTTATAAAATAATAATTTCTATATCTCGACTATTGTGAACATTGCTGCAGTGAAGATGGCCATGCAGGGATCTCTTTGAGATCCTGATTTCATTTCTTTTGGATAAGTAGCCAGAAGTAGAATAGCTGGATTTTATAGTAGTTTCATTTTTAATTTTTTGAGAATCCTCCATACTGTTTTCCATAGTGGCTGCACCATTTCACATTCCCACCAACAGTACCAAGGTTCACATTTCCCCACATCCTCAGCAACACTATTGCTTTTTAATAGTAGCCATCCTAACGGATGTGAGGTGATATCTCACTGTGGTTTTGATTTATGTTTCCCTGATGATTAGTGATGTTGATCACATTTTCATATACCTGTTAGCCATCTGTACGCATTCTTTGGAGAAATGTCTATCAAGTCCTTTGCCCATCTTTTAACCTAAATGTTAAATGAATGGATGAAGAAAATGTGGTATATACGTATAGTGGAATATTACTCAGCCTTTAAAAAGAAAGAAATCTTGCTATTTGCAACAACATGGATGGACCTGAAAAACATTGTACCAAATGAAATCCAGACACAGAAAGGCAAATACTCTATGATGTTACTTACATGTAGAATCTAAGAGAACCAAATTCATAGAAGCAGAGAGCAGAATGGTGGTTTCCAGGGCCTGGGGAGGAGGGGGAAAGGGGAGATGTTGATAAAAGGGTACAAAGTTTCTGTTATGCAAGATAAGTAAATTTGGGAGATCTACTACACAGCATAATCCCTATAGCTAACAATACTGTATTATATACTTAAAACTTGCTAAGAGGGTAGATCGTATGTTAAATGTTCTTACCACAAAATAATAATAATAATAAAGGGGGGAGGAGGAAACTGGAAGGTGATGGATACGTCTGTGGCCTTGATGGTAGGGATAGTTTCAGGAGTGTATACCCATCCCCGAGCTCATCAAATTATATACACTAAATATGTACAGCTTTTTACATGTCAAAATAATAAGAAGAATTTGATAACACATATCAATAATTGTTAGAAACAGCAGCCTATTTGTTTGGGGCAGGGCAGATGGCACACAGAATTGCTTTACTTATGTAATTTTCTCTCTAGATAGGAAAGTCACTTCAAATTGTATCCCCTGCTTTTGACATAAACAGTGAGAATTGCAATAGAAATAAAACATTTTTAAAAATAGTATCAGAAAATAAAAAGCTACCAAAATAATTACAAAGTATACTGTCTGAAAAACACATAAAATTGTGGTAAAGAGAAAAAATTCAATGTTTAAATAATTGGCATAAAGTAATGTTTTGTAACACTTTATAATTGAAATTTTGAGACATATAAAACCAAGAGAAAAATATAATGAAGAACCAAGAATCCATCACTCATTTTCAACATGTTGTTATCAAAAGATGGACATCCTGGTGTTCTCAATTTCTCCACTCTCTTTCTACCTACTACAGTTTTTTTCACTTTTTACATTTTTTACAAATTCCAGAAGTATATTATTTCATCCACAAATACCTCAGTGTATATCATTAAAGATTACAAACTCCTCTATTAAGATAACCAAAATGTCTTTATCCTTGACACGCATGAAAATAGCAATTATTTAATGTCAAAAATAGAGTCAGTGCTCAAACGTTTCCAACTGTCTCAGAAAGGCTTGGCTTTTACAGTTGGTGCATCTGAATCCAGATCTAAATAATCTATCCTTATTTAGTTTGGATATGTCACTTATTCTTTATCTTTTAGCTTATAAGTTCCTCTTCCTTCTTTTTTATTATTTTCATTTATTTGTTGAAGAAACTAGTTCATTTGTCTACAGAATTTCCCACATTCTATATTTGGTGTATTGCCATCAATTGATGTTGTTTAACACATTCCTCTACCTCTATAGTTCGTATAAAAGCAAAAATAGAATTAGAGGCTTTAGCAGAATCAGGTTCCAATTTGGCAAGGGTAATTTTTTCTTTCTTTCTTTTTTGTTTTTTTTGAGGAAGATTAGCCATGAGCTAACATCTGCCACCAATCCTCCTCTTTTTTGCTGAGGAAGCCTGGCTCTGAGCTAACATCTGTGCCCATCTTCCTCTCCTTTATACATGGGACGCCCACCACAGCATGGCTTGACAAGCAGTGCATAGGTCTGCATCCGGGATCTGAACCAGCAAACCCCGGGCCACTGAAGCAGAACGTGCGAACTTAACTACTGCGCCACTGGGCAGGTCCCAAGGATTTTTAATTTTTTAAAAATTTTAAAAATTTTAATTTTTTCTTAATGAACAGACCAAGGGAAGAATCCTCAAGTGGCCTGCATGGGGATCCTACCCATCATTTCACATGAGATGTAGTGTTTTTCTTTAATTCAGATCCTTTCCAACATGTGAACAAGGAAACAGCATTGCAGCTACTTCCCAATGAGGCTCTGCTCAGCAAGTGGCACCGGGGGTGCCACGGGGGAGGGGCACTCTTCAAATCTCCCCAGAGTTTGAGCATTCCCAAAAGTAACCTGCGATGAAATTTGGTGTAAACGAAGAAAAGGAAAGGTTGGAGATTACATGGTACCTGGAATTTCCTTGAAGCTGTTAATTCATACTTATTACATAATCATCAAATGGCATTTTATTAATTGTTGGCATGCTATTTCTCCAACTAAATTTGAAGCTCTCGTAGTAAGGAGACAGAGCCACGTTATTTTATTCTTAACCCCTGGACCCTCACAAAATTCCAGGCGCACATAAGAGCTCACTGAAGCTTGTCAGAATATTTGAATTATCTTAATAGTAACCACAAACCCATATTAGTCAATGCTAAATGGAAGAAGATGACATGGAGCCGTGTTGACAACTAGCTTACCCAGAGCACCACTGTGCCGTGCAGAGTTCATATAGGGTGTCCAAGGGGAGGGGAGGGGCTCTGCAACTCTTTTCAGATGTAGAATAATTGAAGGAAGAAAAGATGCTTAAATGGAGAAAAGGGGAATAATTAGAAGGAGATAATACTTACGTTCACATTCTGAAGGACCCTGTTCTAAACCACTCAAGATGCCCAAGAATGAGACAGCCTCACAAAGCCACAGCTGTCCTCACCAGGCTGGTGAGAGCAGAGTCTGGAGGACCCCTGCCAGAGGTGCTGTGAGTCAGGATGGGTGCCCTCTAAGGACGTGTCCAAGTGCGAGTGTCTGTGATTCAAGGTGAACAAACTCAGTATGTGCTCCACACCATGCCCTTCACAGAGTAAAGACCCACAGGATCCAAGCCACAGCAAAAGTACACACGATGGTGAAAGTGTGGATCACCCACTAAACAGTATTAATACAACGTCACTCATCAGCGAGAGAACCAGCCTCTTTTCTCAGGCAAAATTCTTTATCTCACCCAACGACGCAGAAACACTCTGGTCACACCCAAAGCTTGAGGTCTCATGCCTGGCTCGCACAGGCCCAGCTCACACCTGAGGATAGAGACCCCTCCTCTTGACTCCCCCCAGGGAACATGCCTCCAGACACTCCAAGGACTCCTTCCAAGTCTCCCTGTGGTTCAGTTTCCAAGGCGTCTGCTTCAAGCCCTGCCCTCTCTGCCAGCCTCCTGCCTTATTTCTAGTAACATTTGCTGAACTGGAACCTTTCCAGAGTCTACCAAAGGCACTGGATATGTGAATAGACTAGTTTTCAATTGCCACATAAACATGACAACCCCAAACCTAGTGGCTTAAAACATCTATTTATTGTCTCATAGATTCCACAGGTCAGAAGTCCAGGCGCAGCGGCGCTAAGCTCTCTGCTCAGGGTCTTGGAAGGCTGAAATCACCGTGTTGGCTGGGGCTGTGGACTCATCCGGGGCTCAGGATCCTCTCAGCTTCATTCAGGCTGTTGGCAGAATTCTGTTCATTACAGTTGTAGGACTGAGGTGTCACATTTTCTGGCTGGGTGTCATCTGGGGGCTGCCCTCAGGCCCCAGCCACACAGTCCCTCCACAGGCAGTTCACAACCATGGCTGTTTCCTTTCCTCCAGGCCAGCAGGAGAGGATCTGCTGGTACTTCTCATCACTTTTCAGGGCTCGCCTGATTAGGTGAGGCCCACCCAGGATAATAGGATAATCTCCCTTTTGCCATAAAGGGTAGCATAATCACCAGAGTGATGTGCATCATAGTCACAGGTCCTACCTACACTCAGGGGGAGGGGATGACACAGGGCATCTACATCAAGGGATGGGAATCTTGGGGGTGCCATCTTAGAATTAATTCTACCTACCACAGTGAGTACATCTAAAATGCACTGTGTTTAATTTTCTTTAAACATTTTCTCATATATTTTCTCATTTTAACAAGTTAATTAAAATTATAACATGAGAACTATAAATCTCCTTAAAGGCAAAGGCAGAAGTTCAGAACCTCCAGTCTGTACTTTCCTCCCTCCTTTCCATAAGGCCAACGGCAGCTTATTTGCCACACAAAACTGCATGTGACTGCAGATCCCACTGACCGAAGTGGCACCCAGCATTTCTGTTGCTTGTTCAGTGTATTGCAGAGTTAAACTGGTAACCTCACTCACGGAACGATATACTAACTCTGGAGCGGGCAGGGAGCACAGGGAGAGAACAGCTCAGTGCCTGGAGGTCACCTCAGGGAAGGGCTGAGCTGGCCCCTCAGCTGGCCATTCCCTGCTCTGCTCGCTGCTGGGGCCCAGCTGCACCCCTAGCCTCCGAGAGTCCTCCCACATTCCCTCCCGACCTTTCAGAGATGAAGTCCACTTCAGGTTAATTTGGGCTGTTCTAGCAGTTCCCAACCGTGGGGACACAGGATGCCCTTCTCTGTGTCCGTGTCTTTCATTCAGCACAGTTTTGGGGATTCCTCCATGTTGTTACTTGTTAATAAGGTTCCTTCCTTTTGATATCTGAGTAGTGTGAATACACAGTTTGCTTTCCATTCTCTTCTGAATGGACACTTGAGATATTTACAGGTTTTGCCTAGTTTGAATAAAGCTGCTATGAATATTCTGGTACAAGTGTTTTTGTTTCTCTTGAGTAAATGTTTAGGAAGAAAACTGCTGAGACAGGTTAGGTATATGTGTAGTTTGATGAGAAAGTGCATGAACTTTTCTCAAAGTGGTTGTACCATTTTATATCCCCACCTGAAGTTTAGGAGAGTTCCAGGTGCTCCATATCTCTCCTGACATTTGAAGCTGTCAGACTTTTTAAACTTTACCCATTCTGGTGGGTGTATAACGGTACCTCACTGAGGTTTTAATTTTCCTTTTCCTGATGACTAATGATGCTGGCACTTTTTCATGTGAATATTGGACATTTGTGAATCTTCTTTATAAAGGGCTGGTTAAAATGTTTTACCCATACTCTACTGAGTGGCTTGGAATTTTCAGTGTAGGATTTCATATACATATCCTGCACACTAGTCCTTTGTTAGATATACGTTTTGCAAATATTTTTCCCAGCTGTGCCTTGCCAATTGTTTTTCTGAATTGTGTCTTTTGATGAGAAGAAGTTTGGAGTCTGTCCTCTGTCTTTTAATCATGTTTATGATTTTTAAATAAAAGGTTTTTAATTTCAATGGAGTCATATTTCTCAGTATTTTACAATTTTTAATCTTAAAGTATCCTTCATATCCCAAGATTATAAACAGCATCTCCTATACTTTTTTCTAAATTATCATAATTTTATTTTTAATATCTGGTGTCTTAAATCCATCTGAACTTTTTTTGAGGTGGTTTGAGCTGAAGAGCTCAGGATTTCCCCAGATGTACAACCCAGATCTCAACCAAGCGTATTGAGGAGTCTGCTGTGGGGGACTGGAATTGGCCACCCCAAGATATGTCTCTGGCATGAGGATTATTTTGGGCTGGTTACTTTTTAAAAACTGCAGACCAGAAAGAAACTCTGAAAAGTAGAATTTATTTACCCTTTGTTAAGAGACATTTGCATTTGTAAAGGAAATCTCCATCTGTAAAGGAAATCTCCATCTGTAGAGGTGTCTCCCTCACTGTACCAGGAAGGGGAGATGACCTTATCTCTAGAAACCCTTATCAATGCAGAAGGCAAGGACTTAAATCTGCATAATAACCTTCCCCTTGTTTACTGTGCTTTTTTGGTAACCTCCCATGATCGACTCCCCCCATCCCCAACATCTTCCTTTGTCTTTAGCTGAGGGTGGTATTTACGATGAGAACTTCTGCCATTTTGGCAAGTCGCTCAGTTTGCCTGAGCCTTTCCCATGCATATATGTTATAAAGCTTTAGTTTTCTCCTGTTATTCTGTCTCATGTGAGTTTAATTCCTTGTCCAGCCAGAAGGACCCAGAGCGGGTAGAGGAACGTCTTCCTCCCCTACACTGCTATGCTCTCACTTCCCCCTTCTTATTTTCCCCTTCCATGAATTCTCCTTCAGCTGTCTGTTCCCACGGGTCCAATAACCAAGGACATGTTGATGAGGCCAAAATCTTTCTCTAGCCTAAGATGGCAACTCCATGGACTCCTTTCTCCCACCAATACACACTCCTGTCATTCAATCTAATGACAAAAATGCCTAAAATGTACAAAATCTGATGACTTCTTACCCCTCCACCACTATTGCTGTGTATAAACCATCATTACACCTGATTTGAACTATGTCCTTCGCAGCCTGATTGGTCATCCTGCTCCTACTACCATGCTAGCAACCAGATTGATCCTATTAAAACTTGTCAGACCATGTCACCCTTTGCTCTAAACCCTCCAAACATTCCCATCACCAAATAAAAGGCAACTTTCTTACAACAGCCTATAAGGCCCTACATGGCCTAGGTGTCCCCTTTCCTCTCTGTCCTCCTTTCTTCCCACCCTCCCACTTGCTGGCCCCATTCCAGACCCATCCGTTTACTACCTACTCCTGAGAACACCAGGCATCCTTCCTCTGGGCTTTGTAGTAGCTATTCCTACTATCTGGAATGCTTTTCCCTCATATCTGCACAGCTCGCTCAATTGCTTAAATCTTACCTTCCCAGTAAGGCGTGCTTTGTCTACCCTTTTTAAACTAAAACCTATGCTTCTCTCTACCCCAATCTCAATCCCTATGTACTGCTTCACTCTCCATAGCATTTGTGACTGGCCAACCTACCAGATAATTTACTTATTATGTTTACTGTTTATTATTTCTTCCTCTCCAACCAGAATGTAGGCTCTACAAAGGCTGGGATTTTGCCTTTTTGTAATTGATCCTACTACCTAAAGTGGCCCTTAGCACATCCCAGATGCTCAACAAAGGTGTTAAATTGACAGAGTGAAACACCTATATTCTGAATATCACCTGGATCTTCCATAGGCATCTCGCACTATTAAAAATTGAACTTAAGGGGCTGGCCCCGTGGCCGAGTGGTTAAGTTCGCGTGCTCCGCTGCAGGCGGCCCAGTGTTTCGTTAGTTCGAATCCTGGGTGCGGACATGGCACTGCTCGTCAGACCACACTGAGGCAGCGTCCCACATGCCACAACTAGAAGAACCCACAACAAAGAATACACAACTATGTACCGGGGGGCTTTGGGGAGAAAAATGAAAAAATAAAATCTTTAAAAAAAAAAAAAATTGAACTTAATTTTGCCAAAACCACTCATGTTCCATTTTACCCAAAAAAGAAGACTGGAATAAGCCTGGTTTTGTTGCAGTTACCTACTTCACCTCCCCACTTTACCCCAACACCACCGCTACCAACAGCAACTCTAGGCCAGGAGCTCATTGTCTTATCTCAGCCTGGGTCACTACAAAGTTTCCCATTAGCCTCTTTGCCTTGCTCTGGCTCCCATTTAATTCCTCCATCTCATAAAACCACAGGGATATTTCTAAAGTCTACATATAATCTTGCCCCTTGTTTGCTAACAATCCTTTCATGACTCCCCTCACTTTCAAATAGACAAATGCCCCATTGTGGTATACGAGTTTGACCATGATAGCCCCTACTGAATCCTGCAGCCGTAACTTCCAGCCCCAGATTCGGTCACCAGCCACACCCAACTCCCTGACTCGTGCCCCACTGGCTCAGGATCTCACTTCCTTCCCAGACTTTTCGCATACAATTTCTTTGACCTGGAACTAGCCCTTCTTCACCTGGCTTCTTCCTCTTTCTTCTTTATGGAGCAACTCAAATTTCTTCCACCCTAGACTTAGTTTTATGTCCTCCTTAGCTGCTCCCATTACTCTAGCACTGAGCCTTCCAGCTATAAACTCTGGGTCTATTTATCCGTCTTCCACACTGCATTGTAAACTTCTCAGGGGCAAGAGATATCTTTCAACCATCACTAGAGCCTAGCGTAAACACTAGTGTGGAGTCTTAACTGAATAAATGTTTAGTAAAACAATAGGGAAGTTGCTGGGGGAAATGTTTGTACTTTTCTCTTTCCCTGTTCCTAAGTAGGTTCTCCTAATATGAAATGCCTTAGAAAGGACTGCATTGTCAGGAATTAGGTCTAGTGGAGATGCTGCAGGACTCTAAGGTCAGTCAGATCTGGGTGAAAGCATATTCCTTGCAATTTGATATTTTAGTAGTGTAGACAAGAGCCAGACTGGTTATTTTCCCAAATAAGCCCTGCCGAGTTATTTCCCTGAAAAGAGGATATGTTCTGATCCTTGAAGCAGCATGATAAGTGCAATATGTAATACGTTAACATTTCAAATCATTACAGAGCAAGTGTGAGCTATTCCTGCCTTTATTCAGGCCCATGAGCCTAGATGCCAGGCTCACCCTCTCCAGGTGAAGTGGGAATGTGTGGGGACAACTGGCCTAAGTCTAAATAAAAAAAAAGACACTGAGGCATTTTTAAATGACTAAAACTGTGACTTCTGAACACACATCATGGGTAGTATCACCTACACTGAGGTCAGATGGTGGGAGAACCCCAGGGGAAGCAGCAAGGTCAAGTCACGCTGTCTCTCCATCCTCTGGATCTCATGTCCCCCTGGTTGCCATCCCTTCACTAGAAGCACAGAGACTTCAGAAGTCATAAGGTGTGGGAACGTCCACTTCCTATTTGCTAGGCCACAGAAAACTTTGCACAGTTAAGTTTGGCCAAATACATCACCATTAATACACATCAATTCTTCCTCCAAAGTTGAGTCAAAGAGAAAGGACACATGAGCAGAGGATGCACTAGCAAGAACAAAGCTTTATACACATAATCTGGAACAGAAAGATAAGTGCCCATTGAGGCAAATGAGTAAGGAGAAAGGGGCAGCTGTAAGCAGGAGGCTGTGTCCTACCAGTTCCAAGGTGAGAGGAAAATTGTCCCAGAGCTTGGGTTGGCCAGGCTAACAGTCAAAGCCAGGAATGGCTCAGGTGATGATATGTACAGATCTTTCTTCTACTCTCTACAGTGGAACTTCGACTGTTGAGAACTGACCAGCCTCCTCTGCCCTTCCCACTCTGACACACACACACATGCCCTGAGGCGTGGGACCTCCAGCTTGCAGTGGGAAGACAGAGAGCCGTTACGTTTGTTTGACATAACTACAAAGGACTGAGCCTCTTCCCAGCAGAGCAAGTTCCATTCTTGGAAGCTTTTGCTTCTTAATTGATGAGATCTGCATCTTGCACTAGGACAAAATGAAGGGTTGGTAGTCCTACACTTCTGGCTCCCACAGGTGTGGATGGTGGCAAAGGTGCCCCGAAGGCAAGGCTGATGATTGCTGTGACCACATCTGAGTTGGAATTACTTCTGACCAAATATAGGAGCAAAAGTGCCTCCAAACACAGGCATTTTCTTAGTAGTGCTGCCCCCCGAAAGTCAAAGGGGGTACCATGGCTGGATGACCAGGTATTTTGACTGCAGGAAAAAGTAGAAACGTCCCCTTAAAAATTTTGGCGTTGTCCCTCTGACTGTTAACAGTCACACTTTGACGATGAGCACCCCAGGAGCTCAGAATGATGGTGGGAAAGCCCCAAGCACAAGTTTGGTGATGCCCTCCTCCATCCATCATATCACACAGGCCCCAGGTGCTGTGACTGTAGGCAGGAACACAAGGGGCTGCAAGCACAGTTGTGGCACTGGCTCTACAACTTCTAAAGATGAACTCTGGCCGGTGTGCCCAGGTGCTCTGATTGTAGACATGAAGAGAAGTACCTCCAAGCATACAAATGGTGCTCATCCCTCCCACTGCAGCACACGTGCTGTGGCCAGGGGGACCCCAGGAGCTCCAGCAGAAGGCAGGAAGAAGATTTCCCAACATAGTTATGGCGCTCAGTTCCTCTGACTGCAACAGATATGCTCTGGTACGCAGGATCCCAGCTGATCTGACCACTCGGAGGAAAAAAGTGTGACCTGGCACTCATTTCTTCTCAGTGGTGCTGACTCCTTCAGTAGTCACGGATGTGCCTTCACCCAGCTGGCTCCAAGTGCTCTGACTATGAGGCAGAAAGGAAAGTGTCTCCCAGGACAGATTTGCTGTACAAGTGAGCTCTCCAATTGCAACTGAAGTGCCATAGTCAGCAGGACCCTGGTGCTCAGGTCTAAGTGTCCCCAACTTAGCGGACCAGTGTCTGCTTGGTCCTGCATCAAAGTTGAGTCCTCCAGAATGGAGCTGGGGCCTGGGCAGCCACAGTCACCCAAAGCTGCTGCCATCCATAAGGGCTGCAGAACCCACAACACAAATGGGTCTGCAGTGGTGTTAGCAAACAATGAGCTACTGTCCCCAGTGGTAGTTGCTCTTAAGACAGAAGTAGCGGCTGTGCCACTGGGAAAAATGCCTGGGTGTCTCCGAAGTCTAGCTGGGTGCTGACAGGGATGCCAAAGGTGGAAAATGGGGATGTTAAACCCACAAAGCTCATTGAATTGTGCTGCCATTGAGTGGCTGGGCTGTGGCAAAGCTCAAATTGTAGCTTGTGCTAGAGCTGGCTGGCTTCCAAAAGGGAGAGAGCTGCCATTGGGTGGCTCCAGGCTGCAGCCCATCAAGAGCCCTAAATGTAGGCCAAGGGATGGTGGTGGTTCCCAGGTCAAAGGGAGTTTGAAAGTTGCGTTTGGGCTGCTGACTGTGCAGGCAGGCTGGTGGAAACTGGGTCTGAGGCAATGCTGCCACAGGGAGACATCTTCTCAGAACGAGGAAGTGCCATGGAAAATAAAAAGAAGTTCTCCCTAAAGCCTGGGTGAGACCTGGAGATAAGAGCCTGGGAAGAGGAAGTGGCGTCCTTGTCAGTGATACCAAAGTCCAAAGCAGGCTGGCGTGCTGGTTGTGATGGTAGACGTGACTATGGAAGGAATGATGGGCTAGCAGGTGAAGATTGGGGACTGCTGGTGACTGGAGGAGGGACTATATGAAAAAGATAGAAGAATCCACACACATAGGTTTTGGTGACTCCATTCTGTAGGAGGCAAGTGTGACAGAGAGGACTGAGGTGATAGGAGATATGGGGAGGTTAAAATAAAAGATGCTGCAGCTATGACTGAGGGATGGGAATGCAAGGGCCTCTGTTCTCATTACTAAATGGAACCCCAAAAGTGAGCTTGACTCTAAAGGGAGAAAGAGAGTCAACATGAACAGCAAAAGAAGGAGAACAAGAAACTGCACATCTTGTTTCATAATAAAGGTCAGCCAAGTCAGTGACTGGTAATGTTTTAGTAACACAGGTCTGCAAGGGGAAAGTGGCTGAGGCAGTGCAGTCTGACATGGCCTGTGTCATCCCCCAAGACCTTATTAAGCCACTATGGCTCAACTACCTTCTCCAAGCCCAGGTCTTCAGCAATGGCTGTACAAGGAAGCTGAGGACGTCAGAGCAGCTCACCTCCACCCTACGACAGTGGCAGTGGCACAGCGACTTTTGCAGGGAGGGCCCAAAACTGGCAGATGTGGTGGCGAAGTCCTCCTTGACAGGTCTAAAAGCTTTTCTCCCTCTGTCTTCCTGGACATCAGTGAGGTGGAGAACTGAGCTGATGGCCTTCATCAAGCACCGCCTTTGTCAACCTCTGGAGAAGCAGGAGCGGGATGAAGTTGGACCAGAAAGGCTTGCTGCACCTGGGTCAGTCCTCTAAAGGGACAAGACACCTCCAGCAGGACCCATGAGCTGGGAGTGGCATGGCCTTTGGTGAAGGAGCTCATAGAGAACATAAGGTTTTTCTTACTCAAACTATCTTCCGGGGCTTAGATTGGAGGGTTCCCTTCAGAAGCCCAGGACTACACCTCAACGAAGTGACACTCCAGCGGCCTCCCAAGACCTAGATGCTGACACTGTATGGGGTCGCTTCTCTGAACGTCCTGCCTTCCGTCACTAGTTGATCATCCTTCTCTGTGCCTTTCCTGCATTCTCCTAGGGCTCAGTTTCCTTCAGGCAAGGATCCGGGGGATGACAGGATGCCTCTCGCCTCATAAAGGCGACCAACTGCTCAGGTAGCCGACAGAGGAGGATCCATTTGTTTCTGGAGAAGGGATATTTACCGTTCTTGGGCGACCCTTACTGACGAACAGCCTGGAGGTTCGAGCAGCCAGCACCAGCATCTTCAGAGCCAACAAGGAGCCCCCAGACGGGCACTGAGCCTGCGGGACGGCGCTGTAACACCGAGCGGGTGGCAGCACGCCCTCGCGGCGGGCCAGCCTGGGAACATGGCGGAGCAGAGGTGCGGCCACCGGGCGGGGATCAACGGCGGGCGGGGATCAACGGCGGGCGGGGATCAACGGCGGGCGGGGATCAACGGCGGGCGGGGATCAACGGCGGGCGGGGCGAGGATCAACGGCGGGCGCGGGGCGCGGCTCGCGGAGGGCGGTCCGCGAGGAACGGTCCGCGCGGGGAGAGGAGGCCGCGCTCCGAGAGGCCGGCGGGGCCGCGCGAGGCTTGCGACGCCGGGTCGGAAGGCGCCTTTCAGGGGGCGGAGGGCGCCCCACGGCCCACCGGCTGGCCCTGCGGCGCTTCCATTGGGTGTCTGGGCCGGGAGGCTGCCGCCTAGGACTGCGGACGCCCCGAGCCCACCGAGCTGGCCCCGCCGGGGCCGCCCCCAGGCCCCTCGGCTCCTTACGCGGGGTGGCCGCCTTGGAAACCTGTGCCTTCCTGCGGGGCCCGGGGCATCAGAGCGAGCTCGGGGCCGGAGCGAGGGAGCAGCCCCCTGCCCGGGTGGGGCGGGCCTGCGGGAGGGGAGAGCACGGGACAGGGGCGCCCAGGAGGCCGCGGATGGCTGCGGCAGGGCAAGTGCTAAGGTGGGGACGGGCCCCCGAGCAGCCCCGGCGCGGGTGCCCCCAGAGTCTTCCTTGAGAGCCACCACCGCAGACATCAGCTCCCCCGCGCCCCTCCACCCCGAGCTTGAAGTCTGGGCGCGCGACCCCGCCTGCCCCGGGGACCTCTCGAGCGCCCCTCCGCGGCGGTGCCGGCGCGCTGCTGCTCGGCCGGCGAAGGCGAGGGCCCGGGGCTTCAGCGCTCGCCGGCCGAGCGTCCCAGCGGTCTGCGACGTCAAATAGAGAGAACACTGTGGCTTCTGATATATCGACCTTGTGTATTGGGGCCTTGCTAAATCCACTTCTTACTCCTGGTAGTTTTTTTTGTAAATTCCTTAGGATCTTCTACATGCTCAATCATGTCTTCTATAAATACTGACAGTTTACTGCTTCCTTTCTGATCCGTATGCCATTTCTTTCTTTTTCTTACCTGATAAATTTGCTAATGCCTCCTGTCAAATGTTGACTACAGGTGGAGACAATGAATATCCTTTTCCTGTTCTTTATCTTAGTGGAAAAGCCTTTAGTGTTCTGTTAGCTAAACGATTTTTGTAGAAGCCTTTCATCACGTTGAGGAAATTCCCACCAATTCCTACTTCATTGAGAGACTTTTTGAAAAGGGTGACATGAAAGCGGACTAGGTGGGAATGTAAATGAGGAGGTTAAGGGGGCTTCTCTGTCTTTAATCTGTGAGGTGGATTCACAGGTGTTCATTTTGCTATTTTCCTTTAACGTGTACATGTACGTGATAATATTCTGTCTCTTCTGTATGTAGGCTGTATTTTACAATAAAAGCGTTTTTTAAATAGGAAGATGTAGTACAAATGTGAGATTATACCCTTATTTTGAAATACAAATATTGCAATACTTCACTTAGACTCTAACAGCTAAATGTTAGGTTTTTACGGAAACCCAACCATAACATTGTTTTCACGGGAAAAGGAGATTTTGAATTTTTTTAAAAAGCTGCAGTAACTTGATACACACTCAAATACGTGTGTATATATATATATGTATATATATTCAGATTAATACCAAAAAACATTTATTTTTAGGTCTCCAAAACCCGAGGCCCCTATCTTGGTGCTAAGAGGAAAAAAATAAATCAGTAAGTTTCCCTTGTTTGTGTTTTGGCATAAATGCTCTTTAATTCCTGAGAACTCTGAAGATCAAAGTGTTACTTAGAAAACACGAAAACTTTGCTGAGCACTTAAAGAAGTCTCCAGAAATTTAAATGAATTCTATGCTACAATCACTTGGAAGGAAAAATAACTAGAAAATGGGGAAAAGAAAGCATGAAAATTCTAGCAAGTTTGCATAGACCCCAGAGAAAGAAAGACATGCTCCCTCCAGAACACACACTAGGCTTTCTGTTTTATCAAAGGTCTTGATTGTTCTATGAGGTGTAGCAGAAGGTAGCTTTCTCCAGAACCCTGTGTCACAGTTCCACAGGCACTAGAGGAAATCCAAAAGTATTAAAGTGACTTGATTTTAAAATAACTTTGTTGTTAAACAGCCAAAACTCAAGACTTCTGCGCTGAACTCAAGGACTGCCTTTTTTCTTCTCTTTCTGTTCAATATCTTATATTTATTTGTTAACTTATGATTTGGCACCAGAAGAAAATTCAGACTTGGAGACAGAGGAAAATAGAACCAGCACATTTGCAAACAGATTAGCATTTGATTTGAATGAGATTCTTCTAATTAATTTGGTTATTAATCTCAAACAGAAATACCCCTTGCCTACATAGGAACAGATTACTAAAGTTTTTTTCTCCTACTATCATGCTTACTGGCGTTTTTCAGAACGTAACTACAGCACAAGCTCATTTAGAAAACCAACAAAATATAGAAAAGTAAAAAGAAGGAAAAAATTACCCATAATTCCACTACCAGGTATAACCCCTCAACGTTTTTTTTAAATCTATGTCGTTTCCTTTCTCTCTATATATGAATTCCTCTTTTTACAAAATCCAGTAAAATGTGCACAATGTCGTATCCTGGTTTTTTTATTTTAATTCACTACAAATGTATTCCACCATTCCTCTTATTTCATTTTTAAGTGGCTTCTCTTTTTTTTTTTCTGGCCATACTTGATTACTTTTTTAGAGTTTATTTATGAAAGTGGAATTACTTGGTCATAGGGTAAAAAAATTTTTAAGTCCTTTGGTACATATTTCTTTCCAGGATGATTATAACAATTTTCTTCCCCACAACAATATATTAAAGTCTTAATATTTTTTACCAATTTCACAGGTAAAAAATTATATCACTTGTTTGTTTAATATTTATTATAATTCTTATTAAAGTTTCTGAATGTTTTCACATCCACTCCAGATTTCCTCATGCTTCTGACTACCTCTCCTTCTGAATCCACACAGCCTTTCCCTTCTTCCCAGTATAAATTCCAGACACAGAACTCTGCCTTTCCGAAGACCTGATGTACTCATAAACCGCCCCAATATACAAACACCCAGGCAGAGGGTAGGGTCCTCAATACCTAGATATGGGGATGTTGATGGTAGAGAATAAACAGCTCCCTTCACCTATACCGGGGAGGAGAGAACAAAACCAACTGGAATGGGATTTCAGCTGAATAGTGTGCTGGAGTCTGTCCAAAATAGTTTCACAAGAGACAGTTGTGCACTTCTTTCCTCAATTCTGTGTTTAGTAATGTCACATTGGTTGCTTGAAATTGGCTATAGTGAGAGGATTTGCGCCATGGAAATCAGCAAACGCTACAAATTAAAGCCCCCCACCTGCCCCGGCCCCGAGAGTCAGCTATCACACATTTAGTAGGACTCCACTACTTCCATTTCTGGCTGTGGCAGATAAGCTAGCATCAGACTACCTTCCTACTGCTAACAACTAGAAAAGCTCTGAAGCAGTCAAGTGCTACCCAGGCAGCCAAGACTTGAGGGTCTAAGATCCTCAAGACAAAGAAGGGCAAGTGCCAAGAAGTGAGGCTGACATTAGGCACACTTTTCCCCGACACGTCCCCTTGATGCATGTGCTGCTTCATAAGAAGCTGGTGAGAAGCTAAGCAGAGGCATGGCTAACAGGCAAGGGAGCTGAGCAGGGCTGTCAGAGCCTCACGGAAGAGAAACATCGGAAACTTTTCAGGACCTACCAAAGAGGCGGATCCCTGATAAACACTTAGGCTTTTACTTGGGACTTCTGAAGGGCAATATCCCAGGAGTAAGGTGTCTTAGTTTGCACTGCTATACCAAATTACCATAGACTGGGTGGTTTCAACAACAAATCTCTATTTCTCTCAGTTCTGGATTCCAGAAGCCCGAGATCAGAGTGTCAGCATGGTCAGATTCTTGGTGAGGACCCTCTTCTTGGTTTAGAGATGGCCATCTCCTTCCTGTGTCCTCACATGGCAGGAAGAGAGCTGGCTAGCTCTCTGGTCTCTTCTTATAAGGGCATGAATCTCATTTGCGAGGACTCTACCCTCATGGTCTAATTACCTCCCAAAGGCCCCACCTCCAAATACCATCACATTGCAGTTAGGGTTTCAACATATAAATGTTGGAGAGACACAAACATTCAGTCCATTGCATAAAGGTAACAGGAGACACCTAGCCCTCAAAAAGGATGAAGCATGGCTCTGATTTAGATCAATCCCAGACCAGGTGAGCTTCCCCACCTTACTGCCTGCGAGTAGCAAAAGTACATCCTTCCTGGAGGACTTATAGTAGCAAAAATAAATATCAAATACCTAGGAATAAATCTACTAAAGATGTGCAAAACTGTAGGAGAATTGTAGGTCTAAATGTGAAAGGTTAAACAGTAAAGCTTCTAGTAGCTATCAATGAAAATCTTCATGATATTGGAAGTACTCCAAAACACATGTAAACAAATATTCATAGCAGTATTATTTCTGATATCCAAAAACCGGGAACAACTCAGATGTCCATAAACAACAGAATGGATAAATAAAGTATGGCCTATTCATTCAATGGAATGGTACACTGCAATATAAACACATAAACTACTGCTGAACACAACGGCTTGGATAGATTTCACAAACACAGTGTTGAATGAAAGAACCTAGACACAAAAGAGTACATGCTGTATGGTTCCATTTATATAAAATTTTAAAATAGGCAAAACAAGATGTCAACAGTTTAGAGGGAGAGTGACTAGGAATGTGAGGTGGCTTTCCAATGGGCTGCCATGTTTTACTTCTTGATCTGGGCGATGGTTATACAGGTTAGTTCCTATGAAAATATGTTGAGAATTCTACTTATTGCTTTTATGTTTCTCTGTATGAATGTTATATTTAAAGTGTATTAAAGAATAACTGACAGAGAGAGAGAGAGAACTGCAACTCTGCCCCACAGATGAAACATACCTTCTGAATCAGATAGGACTGTACGCTGCAAGGGATGGAAAAATCGAACTCAAACTGACTTAAAAACCAGAGAAAACCTGAAGATATGCTAGTGGCCAACAAGCACATGTAAAATGCTCAACATCATTAGTCATTAGGGAAATACAAATCAAAACCACAGAGATACCACTAGTTGACTATAAGTTGACTCAAAACATCAGACTAACAAGGGTTGGTGAGGATGTGGAAAAATTGTAACACTCTCATGCATTGATAGGGAGAATGTAAAATGATGCAGCCACTATAGAAAAGAGTTTGGCAGTTCTTCAAAATGTTAAACCTAGAGTTACCATATGACCTAGCAAGTCCACTCCTAGGGATATACCCAAGAGAAATGAAAATATGGGTCCACACAAAAACTTATATACTAATGTTCAAGCACCATTATTCATTAATAGTCAAAAACAGAAATAAGCCCAAAGTCCATCAAGTACCGATGGATAAGTAAAATGTGGTATATCCACACAATGGAATACTATTTGACAATGATAAGGAACAAAGTCTTGATACCTGCTACAACATGGATGAACCTTGAAAATATTGTGCTACATAAAAGAAGGCAGTCATAAAAGACCACACATTCGCATTGTGTAGAATGTCTAGACAGGTGAATCTATAGAGATAGAAAGTATATTAGTGTTTGTGGTGCCCTGGGACTGGAGGCAGGGAGTGGGGTGTTTGAAGGAGAAGTTGAGGTAGAGTGGAGAGTTACTGCTAAGCAAAATGTGGTTTCTTTGTGGAGTGAGAAAAATGTCCTAAAATTGATTGTGGTGAAGGTTGCACAACTCTATGAACATACTAAAAACCATTGAATTGTACACCATTTTAAAACTACTTAACTATTTAAACTATTTAAACTATTTTTAAAACACTTAGGGGGGAATTTTATGATATGTAAATTATAAATCAATAAAGCTGCTTAAAAAACTAATGAGAGCAGGGCCGGCCTTGTGGTCAAGTGGTAAAAGTTCCATGCATTTAGCTTTGCCGGCCCTGGTTCGCGGGTTTGGATCCAGGCATGGACTTGCTCCATTCATTGGCCATGCTGTGGAGGCATCTCACATACAAAATAGAGGAAGATTGGCAACAGATGTTAGCTCAGGGCAAATCTTCCTCACCAAAAAAAGAAGAAGAAAAACTAATGAGAATTTAGTGGCTTATATAACTAAACTATCTAGAGATAAGTTGTTTCAGTGAGGATTGATCCAGCAGCCAAAACACTGTCACCAGTAGCTGATTTCATTCTCTCTTATATACCGTCTATGATGTTAGTTTCACTCTCAGACTCCACCCCATCGGTACCCTAGCAATTCCAGGCAGGCCCATCTTGTTAGCAAAAAGGTAAGAAGCATTCAAGACTTCATATCCTCTTCTCTTACTATCCAGAGTAGGGCAAAGAAAGTTTCTTTCTCAGAAGCTCCAGGAAATCTGCCAATGTTTTATCAATACTTCATTGATTCTGCTTGAATTACATCTCCAGTCCCTGGTGATTGCCTTAAGTCAACCTGATGCCAGAGCCCCAGAGGTCAATCCTACCCAAACTGCGTGGCTGCAAGTTTTATAAGGACAGCTTCCTAAAGGAAATATGGGGCTTTGTTACCAGAAATTACGGGAACAAAAGTGAGAAGTTAACTACACCAACCCCCATAACAGGAAAAAAAAGGAGTCAGAGTTGTTGTGGACTGAAGAATACAAGAAACATTTATTTACAAATTGATTCTCTCATTTGATTCAAGACTGAGATACTCATGTTTGTAAATGCAGCACCTAACACACGACTGGGTCCATAATAGGTTCTCAATCAGTTTTGAATGACTGAATAAACAAAAGAGCCGACAAAAACAAATTAATAAACAATTGAACGAATAATTGGCTATTGTGTTGGTAAAGAACCCAGACTCTTTTGGTTCTTTTTCCTTTTGTCTCCTGCTGCCCTCTCCTTGGTTAATAACCAGTAGTCAGGTAAAGTATTCAAAAGGTAGAAAGAACAGGGAAAGGAAGAGAGCTTCAAATCTCTGTCTGTTGGTCCTGAAAAAGAGCACTGATGACAAACAGCACAACTGAGGAAGTTTATATCATTGGCTACAAAAAGGTTTGGAGCTTCTTAGCTGGTTTCAATCTCTAGGTTAACAAAGGGGAGATGTTGGCACGATGTCAAAGCAAAAATTGACTCTTTTTATAATCCCACTTCCAACACCAGTGTAGGCATCAGTTCCAGAGGTTCCTGAATTACGCAATCATCCCACCAGGCTTCCTAAGCAAGTCCTTAATCAGTTTTTAACTCATTGACTGTTTTATAAGTATATCCAGCTGAATACCAGCCTAAGACTAAGTCAGCAAATGTATATTAAACAACAGGAAAGACAGAAGATCAAAACCATGTCTATCATTAGAATCCTGATCAAGAGGATGTACACTCACAATTTCCGTTTTGACCTTCACCTCAAACCTGGAAGACAAATTGGGCAAGTATTATTAACCCCATTTTACAGATTAGGAAACCTAAGCTCAGAAACTTTGCTTTACTTTTTAATTGCTGACAAAGCAGGGACCACAACAATTACTTCCTGATCCCTTTAAATACAAGGTGTTACGCTAAATTACCATCCAGTGTGGTGAGCACTGAGATGTTTTCCTAAACTTACGGATGCATGTGCAACGGCCCATCTACACATTTGCTTCGTTAATAACTAAGGAACATAAAATTACAGTGTAAAAATCACATCAAACATTTCTATGTGACAATGCTAGGCATTCAGTAACTACTGACAGATTCATTCATGTCAGAATTGATTGTAGGTCATGAAAGAGACAAAGCCAATTAGTTGTCTACTCACCATTCAATTCCAGGTCCTTGGACTCTTTAATATCTTACTCTAGCCATCTGAGCTGATCCGTGGTCTTTGCAATAAAAACATACTGAAACATTTATAAACCTACAGGTACACTTTGAATGAACATCAAATACTATGTATGATAGATTGGGTCTTTTTCTTCAAGTACTGAGCAAACTTTGTGCTTAAAAAAAAGCCTCACTGCGTCACTGATAATCGAAAATGAATTTACTTAGCTGGATAGCTTTAATTAGTTTGCTGGTGTTCCAAAGACTTGTGGGTGAATGGGATTTTTTTCTAATACCTGTAATGCATACAAGTGTTAAATCAAAGCTGACTCCAGCAAAATCTAATTCTAAAAGCCCTAGAGTAAAATAATTTACACCGAACCACAACTACATCAAAATAGAAAGCAGTCTGTGAATAGTCCAGTAGCTATCACCACTATGATTTTCCAAAGAAAGAAAAACAGAGTTTAAGATTTTCTAACAAATCCTACATTCATTACATTTCTGTTGCTTTTAGCTTGTCCAAAGTGTTATCATTTCTAAAGCACATCAACTTAATAAGTGTATAATACAATAAAGACCAAAGAAAAACATACCAAAATTCAAAGAGAGGCAACTCCTTGATGGAGCAATTATGGATTTTTTTCTTTTTCTTTTTTAAATACATATTTAATGCTATTTTTGAGATTGTTATTTAACAAATGAAAAGCAAGAAAATTTATGAGGCTTACAAGGGACAATGTCTCAGCTTTGGAGTAGTCCTAGACAGAGAGTTAGGATCATTGCCGTGCAGTTTCTGCTCTGCACTTACCTGTTCTTTGACCCGGAAGAGCTCTCCCCATTTCACAGGGCCTGAACATCTCTAGCAATAAAACCATCACCTAGCCTACCTCATATATTAGAAGAACACAAAGACGATTAATACAAATAGCAGTTGTCAAATTCGGCAAAGAAGGCTTGGCGAGTTGGAACTTGCTTTTGAAAACATGAAGTGAGAGAGGAAGAGGGATTGAACAAATTCCACCAGGCAGCCTGGACGTGCTCCTACGATACCAATAGCAGGTAATGCCTAGAGGCATAAATGTTGATGCTTCTTCATCCCCTCCCCACAAAAATATGCAAATACTGAAGCTTGTCAAATGCATAGGGTATTTATAATAGATAAATGAAAATTATAGAAAAGTTACAACTGCCAGTCTAAGGTTTTAGAGACTGGAGTCAGAAGACCTTGGTTCTGGCCCCATTGCCAATCCCAGCTCCTAACTGTGCAGAACCATCAAGTCTCTCTTTCAGTTTCTTCATCTGAAAATTAAGGGTAATTGTGTTGTTACCAGAGTTCCCTCCCTCAATAACTCTGCATGTTCTTTAGAGTCTAGGGTGACCTGGAGAAGACTGAGATTATTCTGGTTCACAAAACATTAGGAGGTTTTTTGACATCAAAACGTCTAATTGGATGCCACAAAAGTGTGCTAAATTTTGTTCCTAGCGTCACTTAGAAAGGGAAATTGTCACAAAGATTTCATGTCCTAATGTTTTTTTTCGAGGAAGATTAGCCCTGAGCTAACATCTGCTGCCAATCCTCCTCTTTTTGCTAAGGAAGACTGGCCCTGAGCTAACATCCGTGCCCACCTTCTTCTACTTTATATGGGGGACACCTACCACAGCACCGCTTGCCAAGCAGTGCCATGCGCATACCTGGGATCCGAACCGGTGAACCGCGGGCCGCTGAAGTAGAACATGCGCACTTAACTGCTGCACCACAGGGCCGGCCCATCATGTCCTAATTTGATAGCATCTTCTCATATCTTCACCCTAATTTCCCTTTCCAATAATCATAACCAAGCCACATTCCACAGGAAAGAGAACAAAAGGGCAGGGGTTTTCCAGGACCTCATCTCCTTGACAACAGTAATGAAGTTATTGTATCTAAACATCCCCCATGTCCCATGAACTCAAAATATTTTAAATTCTTATGTATTCCCCCAGGGTCTAGCATCAAACATTCTAAATTGTGGACCTGGGTATACTGGGTCCCTCTCAAAGGGCCATGATAGTACAGAATGTAAGAAAAGATATCCTAGAGCACTTAAGAGCCTCAGTCAAAGACCTTTCAAAGCTGACATTCATGTTGAGCCTTGGGTAGAAAAAAGAAAGAGGTTGACAGAAAAGATTTTAAAACCATCTACCTTCCAGTTTGAATATAAAACCTCTTTTTGAGGTCTTCTTATTAACAATAACAACATTAGCCCTACATACTTCATAACACTGTGAGGATCAAATTAGATAATGGAGGTAAAAAGCCCCCTTAAAACTGTTAAATTTTTAAATTATTAATTTACATTAATTAGGGAACATAACAAAACATAGAACATAAGTCAGTGAGTCACCTTCCCTGTTGTTAAAGGATAAAGTAATATTTCTATAATTTCTAGCCAGGTAAAAATACACACAGATCCTACTTTCTGGGTCGAGTAGAAAATAAAGTTCTTCCAGAGAAGATAAAGTTGCAAATATAGAGACCTCTTCATTCACAAAAGAGAATGTATTACTTATATCCAAACAGAACGATGTCTGATTGAGTTGTCAGTTTAAATGTGAGTGTAGAGAAAATATTTAATCCATCTAAGAGAAAATAAATGGTCTTCAATGCCATTCAGAAGCCCATGTAAAGCACAAAAACTATTTCTAGAAAAATGTTTATCAATTCTTTAGTGTAGATTATTGATGCAACCACACCAATCCACTGACATACAGGAAGAACACATTGTGACCAAGTTGGATTTATTCCAGAAATGCAATGTGACTCACCATATTAGCAGAATAAAGAAGAAAAATCAATGATCATCTCAATAAAATTGTAGAAAACACATTTGGTAAAATTCAATATCATTCATGGTAAAAAAGAAAAAAAAACTTCAGCAAACTAGAAATAGAACTTCCTTAATCTGATACAGGTATCTATGAAAGAAAGAAAAAGAAACCAAAAACCTACTGCAAACATTCACACTAATGGTAAAATGTTGAAGGCTTTCCCTCTAAGGTTGAGAAGGAGAAAGGTGGCCTCTATCACTATTTATATTTAACACTGTAGTAGAGATTCTAGCCAATGCAACAAAGCAAGAAAATAGAAGAAAATGAATGGTAGGAGGACTAAGAGAAAAGAAATAAAACTGCTATCACTATTTGCAGATACTATTATGTGTAGGTAGAAAAACCAAAAGAATCTACAGATAATTTATTGTAATTAAAAGCAAACTTAGCAAATTTCCTAGATAAAAGGCCAATATAAAAATTAAATGAAAATAGAAAATATTTTGTGATACCCACACTAAAAAAACTAAACACTCAGGAATAAATCTAATAAAAAATGTACACAATCTCTACATAGAAACCTATAAGACATAGATTAGAAGAGTTGGTGTAAAGATGTCAGTTGCCTCCAATTCCCAGCAGGTGTTTTTTGTAATTATAGAAATTGACAACTGATTCAAAATTGGAAGTGCAAAAGGTCAAGAATAGCCAAGACATTCTTAAAGAAGAAGATCAAAATTGGAGGATTTATACTACTGGGTATCAAGACTTATGAAGCTATAGTAATTAAGACAGAAAGGACAAATAGACTGCTGGGGCAGAAGAGAAAGTCCAGAAACAGGTCCACAGTTTTATAGAGAATTGACTTGATGTCAAGCATGGCACCGCACAGCAGCAGGGAAAAATTTTCTTTTCAATAATAGTGCTGAGTAGATTGGATATTCTTATGGGGTAGCGGGGAGGGAGAATCTGACCTCTATTTCATACCACAGCCAAAAACATAAAGAATGTCTGCATGCCAAAGAGAAAAAGGCAGACAATCCAGTAGAAAACTGAGCAAAAAATATCAACAGGTACTTTTTAAATGATATCTGAATTGCCAACAAATATTAGTAAAGGTGTTCAACTTTATTAGTCATCAGGGAAATGCAAATTTAAAACGTGGTACGACATCACTGAATACCCACCAAAAAGTAAAAAGACATAATAATACCCAGTGCTGTAAAGAATGTGGAGCAACTGGAACGCTTATATGCTGCTAGTATCAATATATAAAACTCAAAAACAGGCAAAACTTGCCAATAATGTTAGAAATCAGGATACGGTTACCTTCGGGGAGAAGACGGTGGGATAAAGACTGGGAAAGAACACAGACGGGAAGGGTGGTGGCTTTTTGGATGCGGTTCTGTTCCTGGGATATTTCTTGATCCCTGGTGATTATACTACTGTGTCCACTTTGTGATACTTCATCAAGCTGTACACTTAAGACTTCTGCATCCCCCTGCATGTATACTTCAATTACTGAAAGTTTACTTAAAAATTGAATAAGGTGTTAAGAACTAGAGAACTGGAGTCATCAAAACCAGTCAGACTATGATGCAGGCTGACATGAATTTTCTGAAAATCTTGCAATCTGAAGACATCACTCAAATATTAGGACGATAGCCCTTGGTTCACCAGATCCTTTATAAGCTTATTCTAGCATCTTGTAGCCAAGGCTTCCCAGAGTTGTTTTGCCTTTAACGAAGCTAAGAAATCTGTCAACTGTGGAAGTCTGAAGCTTTTAGTCCTTTTCTTCAAATGCTCCTCTAGACCTTGAACAGTAGAGACAACTAGTAGAGGAGAGAAGGCACTGAAGGACCATTAGACCTCAGCATGGGAGGGACCCTAGAAGCCATTGGTTTAACCTTATTCCGCAGACAGGAGGCATCCTGCAGCATTGTGACAGGTAGGCATTTAGCCTCTGCTTAACCATCTTGAAGGTCAGGAAGCTGAGGAGTTTATACCGTAGATGAAGACTTCTCCACGTCTGCAAGTCAGTCTGTGAAAAGTCCCCACTCCACCTCTCTTTAACTCATACGCTTTGGATAGAAAAGAACAAACCCCCTCCAAAGAACAGCTTTTCAAATATAAGAAGCAGATATCACGTCCCCTAGACAGTTTCTCTTCTTTATGTTAAACATCCCTGGTTCCGTCAATTCTTCTCACACTGAATTAGACACTGTCATATTGAGAGAAAAAAGTTTCTTCTTGCTCCTTGAAGGACTTTAGAGTCAATTTGATTCAGTTGTCAGAGATCCAGGTAAGGATAAAATCTAGCTACAGGAGATGATCATGGCCAAGAGCAATTTTGTATATAGGCAGGGCAGGCCATGGCCTGTTCTATATGATTTGAGGGGCAGAGAAATTTTCTGTGACTAAAATATTTTCCCCACTTACCTCCTTGAAATTCTCATATAAATCACAACTATGAAAAAACAAGTGTTGTGCATAATCAAACATGAACATTGGAAAAGACCCTAATTCTTGAGATTAGATAGAAGGCTGAGGAAACAGATCATGGGGTGGGTGCATTAGAGGAGAGTGAGAAAGTCAGAAAGTGCTGGAGAATGAGACAAGCTGAGAGGACAAATGCAGTTAGGATGATAGGGTGTGGGGCACTTCAGAACCTGGACTCATGAAGGTATAAACACCTAAGAAGAAGACTGAAAATGGGGAAAGAATGGACAATTTGCCAAGTGCTAGCTCTTCTAATAGGCAGACAAGTGATCTTCCCTTATCAGAAACTCTGTGAATGTGTGGTGGCTCAGAAGTGGGAGCAGGGAGCATCTCTTTCCATTCTCTCTCTCTCTCTTTCTCCGCTGTCTCCCCTCCCTTTCATCTGTTCTCCTCTCTCCCTTCCTTTTTGTCACTGTGCAGTTGTCTGACCAAGAACTGTCCCTGCCAGTGAGATGAGCCACTTCCCAGCTTCCATGACAGTGACTGGATAAATTCATAAATCTCATCAGCCCTAATCTGCATCCGGCTGCCTTGAAAACAGTGAGGAACGGAGGGAGGGTGTGGAGGGGACTAGGAAGCCCAATTTGAGCTCTGGTCTAACTCATGTCCTTCAACACAGTTAAGTCAAAAACATCAAAACTACATGGGTGAGGGGCTGGCCCCGTGGCCGAGTGGTTAAGTTCACGAGCTCCGCTGCAGGCAGCCCAGTGTTTCATTGGTTCGAATCCTAGGCATGGACATGGCACTGCTCATTCAAACCCTGCTGAGGCAGCATCTCACATGCCACAACTAGAAGGACCCACAACGAAGAATATACAACTATGTACCGGGGGGCTTTGGGAAGAAAAAGGAAAAAGAAAATTTAAAAAAAAAAAACTACATGGGGGAGGGAGACAATTATTGGGCAATTTAAAAAGCAGCATTTCAAACTCACATGGCTCAGATTGTTCTTAATTAGCAGTAACTCAAATACATTGCAAAAGTGGGGGATTGGCATCCTTACCTTCCAGTCCTAGTATGTTGATAAGCAAGATTAGTTCTTTTACAAGCTCTTCCTTTTAAAAACATTTAAGCAAAAGTCTTCTGGGGACAATGCTTTGAAATCAAGAAGGGTTTATAAGGCAGAGATTTCAGATTCTGTGGAATTGATTTCATAACTAGTATATATAGAGAGAGAGAGAGAGAGATCGCCTAAAATATTTGCGAGGAGGTAGGAATAAGGGATGCACAGATTCACATGATAAGGAAATGGCAGGGTCAAGATTGGAACACATTGTATCTGCCTCTTGGTCTAGAGTTCTACAACGTTCTCCTGTCTTGCAGACCATAGCGACTATGCATCTTAGCCCCGCCACCAGTAGGGGTGATGTATGCTTCAGGGTCCCTGAATAGCATGGTGTAAGAAACCATCCATTCTAATCTGTTTACATGTAAATATAGAGAAATGGAAAATTTGATTCTGTTCATCCCACAAATCCTTTGATTTGTCGCACCCACACCTGGGACCATATGCAATGAATTAAATTAAGAGTAACTCTTGATTTAATGGTTGATTTGGAATTATTTTAAATCAACCAAGGCTTTCTTTAGCCAGCGCTGTTCTTAAAAAGGTAATTACACTTCAAGATAGGAGACATTAACCATATCCCTAGGTAATGGATTTTGAACTTTGCAAGATTTATGGCTGCTTTTTCCCATTTAAAGACAGCTCAGAAGACTGCAAAGTTAAGTAGAAATGACAATTATCCTTCTTCTATTTCATTGAAAGCCTTTGGAACCCAGAAAGTAATCAGAAACATTTCTTTTTCTTTTCTTTTCTTTTTTATTTAAAGAAAGAAAAAAATGGACCACAAAAACCATAGAAATTTAGAACTTTCTAGAAAATATATTCAAAATCATTTTGTCACAACCCAAAGGACAATGGCCAGAACACGGTATAGTAAGTACTTATGCATCTTATACTTATTTTTTAATTTAATCTTTACAACACCCTTATAAGGTAGATACATACCCCCATTTTCTAAAAGAGGAAACTGAGGCTCAGAGAGGTTATGTAATTCTCCTTTGGACACACAGATGATAAGTAGAAGAAATTGAGGTTCAAATTCAGATCTGTCTTATTCCAGAGCCTGCATTCCTAACTCCCATACATCTAACCCTTTTCCTCCCTATGCTAAAAGGCTTCCCCAGTTACTCTCTGTCATATCACCCTTCCTTCATGGGACTTCTGATCATCTATAATTATCTTGCCTATCATCTTGTTTGTATTCTGTATTCTCCAATCGCAACAAAAGCTCCATGAAGGAAGGGACTTTCTCAGGTTCACTGGTACTTTTAGGTTCTAGCACATAATAGTCACTCAATCAAACATTTACCAATATAAATATTCTTGCTCAAAAAATCAGTCAAGATAAGAAAAAGAACCAGAACCCAGACACCTATTGACTCTAAGATCAATGCTTATTCCACACCCACAGCTCTCCGTTCCTCTGAGACTGGAGAGCCTTTTCTATACACTTTTTAAAGCCAGTGTGCTAACATCGACCTCTTTACATGCCTTCATAACAACCCTCCAACTCTGCTAAACATCCTCTGTGTACACAAACATGTTCCAGAAAGAAAGGGTGTACAGTCATGCATCGCTTAATGAAGGGGATATGTTCTGGGAAAAGCATCATTAGGCTATTTTGTCATTGTGTGAACATCATACGGTGTACTTCCACAAACCTAGATGGTATAGCCTCCTACTCACCTAGGCTATACGGTACTAACGTATGGGACCACAGGCATATACACAGTCCATCGTTGATGGAAATGTTGAAATGTCCTTATGTAGTGCATGACTGTGTAAAAAACTATAAACTTTGGTCCTGATCCTAAGGGGTTCATAGTCAAGCTGGAAAAACAAGAAATGTGCCTTTAAAAGTAACTTCCACTGCAAAGCAGTCTATTCTAAGTATCCAGAGAGCAGCTGTTTGTAACAAAGTTTATCTTTCGGCAGAAATTTCAGTTTCAGAAAACCTAAGGCATTGCTAAGGTGAGGAGAAAGGAAGACTACAATTTGCCAGCTCTGACATCTTCAGCACCTGCTGTTAATCACACACCTGCACTCGGGCGTGATTTGGTGGCTCCTGTGATTGGCCATTTCAATTGCTGTCTCTGTAGATCACTGTCCCAGCTGAATATCCAGGGCTCACATTCATCAAAAGCATAATTTGGGTGGAACGTGACTGTTTTCCCAAAGCTGGAGGGATGGCATCAGCAAAAAAAATCGGCAGTATCTTTAAAAGAAAGTTGGTTGTCTCTGAGGATAATGGATAATGGTTTTTATTTTTAATATTAAAAAGAAATTGTCAGTTCCTCAGTGTGGTTTCAAAAGTACTGGGGTATTTTGACCAACCATAAAAACAAAGATGCTAACTAAGAATTCAGCAACTACCATTACAGTGGGATGGCAGAGTTCCTGATACTTGAAAAGTAAGCCAGTGAGTTAGTAAAGTGATGTTGACCCCTCCCCTTAGCGTCAATGACTGGTCCAAGCTGGTATTTTTTTTTTTAAAGAAAATTAGCCCTGAGCTAACATCTGCTGCCAATCCTCTCCTCTTTTTGCTGAAGAAGGCTGGCCCTGAGCTATCATCCGTGCCCATCTTCCTCTGTGTTATGTGGGACACCTGCCACAGCATAGCTTGACAAGCAGTGCTTAGGTCCACACCTGGGATCGGAACCGGCAAACCTGGGGCCACCAAAGAGGAACATGCGAACTTAACCACTGAGACACCAGGCTGGCCCCACAAGCCAGTATTTTTCTCCTGGAGCAGGAAGGGAAGAATCCCTCTTCCTGCAGCCATGGAAGAGTCTGAGCAAATGAAGCCAACATACAGAGAGAATCCATAATAGGAGAAAGATACAGAGAGCCAATTCCCCAGTTCCAGTCATAGAAGTTTCCAGAGCCACCTCTCCTTGTAGCTTTTATGTGAGCTTCCCAAGACCCTTCCAATATTTCCCTCTCCTCCTTTTTTTCTTGAGCTATCTACACTTGAGTTTCTGTCACTAGCAATACAAAGATTACTAATACAGAAATATTAACTATTACCTATTGTATCTTGGCAGACAGACCATGATAACATTTTAGTGGCTTGATAGAAAAATATGAAGAGATAAGAGCATGCTGGATACTTCTTATGGCCTTCAGCAAGGTCCTTCAAAAGGAAAACAAGCCTCAGTCCAAGTTAGCATTTCTTAAAATGGACAGGAAATGAGAAGATAGATAGATAGTGTTGTTAAAACAGAGGACCTTTCTGTCTGTAGCTAGTGATCCAAAGCTGCTAAAGGTCCGAAAACCATGCTGCCTGGGAAGTTGTTAAAGATGAATTTTCTGTCTTACAGTGAAGTTATTTCACCAACAAGTGGAGGGAGTAACCTAGAAATCAGAAAGTCTGACCACCCAGACTTCTCCCAAACAACTCCTGCTGCGTACTTCCCCCTGAGAAAGAATAGTACTCTTTCCCATCATAAAGTGCAAATAATTGGGATGTAACCAGGGGTCAAAGGGCAGTTGAGCTCTGTTTTACCAACTCAGCCTATTGCTTCAGTTAACCTGAGGCAGGGGCCAGGGGAGAAGTTACTAAACAAGGCCATAGGAGGATGGGCAAAGTCCTATGGGCATGTTTCTAGAAGACATAAATTTTAAAGGCAGGGTCCAGAGTCAAATATTGTGACTCAACAAGATTTCTGGTTGATTATAAGTCAACAGAGCTCATCAAAATGAATTCATCATTGAAAGCCAACTAGCTCTTTAAAAGAGGTGCTTTGCTGGAGAAACTCCTAAATTAGAAGGCTATAATTGCTCCATCTCTAAGCAATTCCTGGGTCCCTGTAACCATAATGATAACAACTGGGCTTCCGGAAGAATTCAGCCTCCCATGAGCTGTCCCCCTTTTTACTGTGGCAATGAAGTGAAATGATCAAAGCAAAGCTTCCTGGGGACAGAATGCTAAAAACCTGATAATAGCCAGGACCATAAGTCAAAAATGGATATGCCTTACTGATCCTATTGAGTAGAGTATGGCATATTCTCTGGAATTATCCCACCTATGTTGCTTATCCTTCTTCCTCTTTTCCAAACAAGATTTCATATTGTGGCTACTCTCTTTTTCCTGTACATATTGTTTCATCTTGGATGGGTTGGAAATGGTTACATTAGTCCTAATGCCCAAAGGATTCAGAATCTTGAGGTGCCCTATCTGACCCAACTAAGAAAAAGGCATTTCTCCCAAATTCTCTGGACTTGTTAGTGATGCAGTAGTTGGTGATTCTTTGAAATACCTCTCTTGAAGGAGAGTGGAGTATATTTGCAATTACACATGGATTCACTGCTTTATGTAGGCAGCAGATGGAATTTTATATTTGGAAAGAAGAATGTGTGTAGATGTATATAAACTAGGAAGCCATGGGAGGATTGTAATGCCTGAGGGGTCAATCATAAAATCTTACTCCCAGCCCTGGAAATTGATCCAAGATGGAACCCAAGCCAGATCCATCAAAGTTATTGTCTAGGTTGTTTCTGCTCGTGGGAAAGGTTCCTCTTTCTTCTTGGGTTGTAATTAGAAAGAGCGTAATCTCAGAGCTGCTGGAGGACAAGGTCCCCAGTACCCACTAAGGCACCTTTGTGCAAATAGAAAAATGTACCTCTTCCCTCAAAACAGTTTACTGATTTTTGTTAGAAAAGACTCTTGCGTGCTATCTGCTGGAAACTTGCCATAATAAACATACAAATCTTTGATGTCTATGATATGACTTGTGATTCTTAGATGGAACATAATTGTGGAGCACTGACCATGATACATGGCAGCCCTACTGACAACTGTGTCCCCTACTGCATGGGGAATTTTGACCCAATGATGCCAATAGAAGCAGATATGAGAAGGACTAAAACACTCCTGCAGGCGTCAAGTTTGTGTTTCCACTTCGGAAGGTCTCTGGAGTTGACCTGCTCCTATAACTCTTTATTCTATTCTGTAAACAACTTCAAACCCTTTGCAATACATTCCTTTTCTTTTAAGCTAATAACTAGTTCAAATTGGGTTTTTGTTCCTTTCTATCAGAAGAGTCCTGGCAAATATAGCCAGATTCACTCATTATCTAGCCGTGCGAACTTAGCTAAGTCGTTTGACCTCTGTGAGCCCAAGGTTCCTCAGCTATAAATTGGGCAATGATTGGAAGAGAAGCATATGAAATAAATATATGTGAAAGGGTTTGGAAAGTACAATATACCAAGATGGCATTGAAATTGAAGGTGATGATGGTGATAATTCAGACAGAGCAAGAAAAGATGCAAAATCTATTTCCATTATTTTTCTGCTTTCCTGTCTTTCTTCACAGCATTGGGGGAAATTTCATTAAATGTAGAAAGGAAGAAAAAAAAGACAAAGAGTGGGACTTCACTAATTTAAGTCAGAATCAATAGGCACAGGAGAAGGATTGATTTGCGACCCTCTGAATAAGAGGCTCAGAATTCTGTCCGGCCTTCTCCCAACAGGAAGAACTGAAGATGGATAACTGTGGAGATAACAAGGATGTTCTGTAGCCCTGAAAATTGGTCCCCACCCAAAAATCAATAAATTAAACGATTAAACCTGAGACAACTTGTTTTCATCATCACACTGTGTTTAATCAGCTACCTGTTACAGGTGGTTCTTGGCATCTCAACAAGTTGATGAAAAATACCAATTAGTCTCAGAAACAAAAAAGTAAATACAATTAGCAACTGTTACTAACCCAGGTCAAAGATCTTTACCTATGCTAACCACACACTTTTAGTGGAGACAAAAATCATCAGTTAAACAAGCAATCAGGTTGAAAATAGAGGGCTTGATATAGGGCATAATCTATCAATTTGTTGATCATTGGACATAAGCAGAGACCAGTATATCACTGTACTTTGAAACACCAGACTGCACTCCTTCATCAAAATGACCCAGTATATTTCATCCTGACCTTTTCCTTATTTTTCCATACCTTAACTAATTCATCTGAGCTTGGCAGGTCAATTAATTAACCAGCAATTCTTTATTGAGGCTCACCACTTGCAAAGCTCTGTGCTAGACAATTTAAGCCCTATAAAAATGAGTAAAGATACAGCCCCTGCCTTCAGGAAATTCGAAGTCTAAGTGGGGAAAGAAAACAGTCATATATACAAGTTAAATCTGGTTAGTTCAGTCATTAATTCATTCAGCCATTTATTCGTTCAACAAATATTTATTCAACACTTATTAGGTGCCAGAAGGAAAAAATAAGGCACACATGGCCCTTACCTAATACAAGTTACGTTAAATACGTTTAATAGTACCCTGTAATAAGTGCTATAAAGAGAATTACAAGACACCTTGAGTACAGAAACATTTTTTCATGAGAAAGTCACACTGAAGTTGAAGATCTGAAGGATGAGTGACCATTGCCAGGTGAAGAGAAAGGAGTAGAATATTTCAGGTAAATGGAAAAGCACATATGAAGAAACCATAGTGGGAGAGAGCTTAAAACATTAGAACTAACTAAAAGGAGACCAATGTGGCTAAGCACAGTGACAGGGAGGAGAACGGATCAAGACACAGCTGAAGAGCTGGACAGGAGCCAGACCATTTCATAGACCATGTTAAGGATCTTATCTTAATAGCAATTAGAAGCCATTCAAGGATTTTCAGAAGAGGAATGTCATAATCACACTTGCATTTTTAAAGATCAGAGTGTCTGCCTATATCAAGAATGAATTGGAGGATGGCAAGAGCAGATTTGGAAAGTCAGTTGGAAGAGGTGTACCAAGTTATGAATAGCCAGCTGCAGATGGCCAAGTCGCATAAATAGCCACCACCTCATCATTGGCACTGGTCACTTTATGTGCTCAACCCCTAGGTTAGAGGAAAAGCTCATCCTAAAATGAAACTCAGAACATATTTTCCCATAGAAATAATGCTATAAAAATGGCAGTTGGGTTCCATAGTTTAATTAATACTGTAGGCTAACTTTTATGGTGACTTTGCTTTTCATTCCAGAGCAGTTTTATAATTAAGAGGGACCTAGGGTACTTCAAAAGATTCTCAGAAAAAGGCTATGAAGATAACAAAAGGGTTTAAATATTAGTTCTGTGGTATAGGCAAAAGAAGCTAAAATTGCCTTCAAGTATACAAGGCTTTAATGCAGATAATGAACAGATGTTAAGAAGCCTGGGTTCATGTTATTCACCATGTCAAATTCTTGCCCATGCTTGGGAAATCACTGAAGCTACATGGAGTTGGAAGAGGCAGGATCCAGTGTGTGGATGGAGGAGTGAGTCTCAGAGGGAGCTGATGCTGTCCCATACAGCGCCTTAGTCCAAATTGGACTCTGGGTGGGTGCAGCACACTAGAACACAGAGTTTGGTGAACAGACGACAGGCTAGACTTTATTCCCCAAGCCCCCCTGATGGGGCCCCCTTAGGAAATGAACCATCTGTACAAAATGCAGCATCCCTGGCCTTGGAGAGAAGGCAAGATGGAACGTTCTCTGAGACAAAGAAGAAGGGAAAGGTGAGCAGTCTATGGCACGGTGGTTCAGAGCAAGGACTCTGGAGCCACTACATGGTTTCGAATCCTGATTTACAAGTTATGTGACCATGGGCAAGTTCCTTAATCTCTCTGTTCCTTGGTTTTCCCATCTATAGAATGGGAAAAATAATAATACCTACCTCTAAGGTTCATTACAAGAATTAGGTTGATATTTGGTGCACAGAAATAACCATTTACATGGGTGTTAAATAAATGAAATAAATAAAAGTACAGAGAGAGTTGGGATGTTTTCTCTGTGTGAGGCAAGGCCATATGACGTAAGGCGATCAAACAATTAAGAAGTAATTTCCACAGAAAACTAAAAATGGTTACAGGGCCATCTTGGAAAGAAGGATGCCTTTAGCACAAAAACTGATGCCACCTATCACTATCCCTTATCTGAAAGACTTCAGAGGCATCCCCACTTTCTAGGACACTCTGCCTTTAAACAATTATTTGATCAGGAGTATCTTCAGCTGCAGCTGCCACAAGGAAAGCTGAATTCAGCAGGCAGCCAATATTTAGAGCAACATCATTGCTCCCCTCTCCTGAAGTCACCTGAATTCATGCTGAACACGGAAGGATAATTCTTGCCTCCCCAGATGGCGAACAGATTCATGCTCCTTTTAAAAATGCTCATCTCACTCAAATACGTTTCTCAGCAGGCAATATCTACCTGCTGCTGGAATACTCAGAAGATTAAGGAAACTTGTATGCATACGCTAATGGCTACATTCACTCAACAGTTATGGGAGAAATGAATATTTCAACACAAAACAACACTTCCACCTTCCCATTACCAACTCAATTATTCCCACACCAAGCTATATTCCTCACCAGGAAAGATGACTACATTATCCTCACGGATCTGTCTCAGCAAGTAAGGAAGCCCCAGGCAACAGGCAAACACACATACCCATCACCTATTTAAACTACTCTCATCTGCCTCTTACTGCCAAGAGAGCTAAAAAAAAAAAAAAAAAAAAAAAATGAGGCCTGGCTGCCAGTACAATCTTCAGTGACCTAAACCCTCTACAAGACATTAGTGACACTCATAGCAGGGAACACCTGGTCTAGTAAAAACTAAGTACTGAGCCAGACATAAGTCAATGCCACAGTGGTGGCACTTTGTTCCCACATTTGCACGCTCTTCTCTCTGAAAGGGGCCCTTATTTTTCATCTTCATTTTCATGTCAAACTTGGGATTAAGATCCTAGGAACAGGACTAGGTTCAGGAGTAAGTTTAATATAACCCACTTGAAGGATCTAACAGTCAAGGTTCAACACAGAAAGTATAAAGTACTCTAGGTATTTTGAGCAGAAAGGGATTTAATGCAGGGAATTCAAAGTTTACAGAATTGATGGAAGAGCTAACGGAGCAGATTCTAAGAAGGGCCTCCAGGGATGATCCCAGAACAATATAAAATTGATCCACCTCTGAGGCTGCCACTGCCACTAGAGATATAAATACAAAATCATATCCATATGGCCGGAGCCCAAGAATCAAGAAGACATAGCTGCTATAACTGCCTCTCAAGACTCAGGAAGCTAGAATACTGATGCAGGAATGACTCACATTTCCCCTTCCTTGCTTGCCAGCAGAAACAGACAACAGAGGCAAGAAAATGGCCTCCACGTTCCTCCCACCATCTGTTTCTTAGCACAAGTGCATCTAAGTGGAAGAATCTATTTCATATCCAGAGCTGTAGTTGTAAAGAGCTACTGGAAATATAGTTTTTAGCTTTCTAACCTCCCTCTAAAGGAGAGTTAAGTAAAAATGTAGGTTGAGTAAAGCAATCAACAGAATCTACCACATAACTTCTACAAACCTCTGAAAATATATGCACTACACTAGTGCTAGAATATGTGGAAATCTATGACGAGAGAGTACACCTTTGGATTAAGCCTTAAACTTTCCATGAGCCACAAGAACAACTCCTGAAATAAGCACCACTTTAGGCCATTAGCACTTTAGTGTAGATTAGTGTATTTAACTACTTACTAGAGTCCAGAAGATACGAAGGCAGCAGTCTTTACACAGGGAAAGAGGAGAGACTTAGAACCAAGGGAGTGTAAATAAGAGTATAGGGAGGGCGTAGGGATTGCGCACTAAAGACATGGTTCAACTTCTCTGCAACTGAGAAGATTAGGCCAGTGTGGCAAGAAACGCACTGTCTCACATGGGCACCTTGGATTTATCAGGATCAGGAATTAGAGAAGAGAATCTGTGCACCCTCATCATAGGACACTCCCTACCTATATCTGAACCACAGACACCCCACCCACACCTTCGCCCTAGAACTAGGAAGGCCCAGATGACAAAAGCACAGGGTGGGTCCCCTAAGAGGCAATGTCAGCAGTTTCAAACTGTGGATCCACAACTATGTTCTATTTGTCCAGGCCAGGGTTTGTTTTAGAAACTGATTTGATTGTCTTCAGGTAGGATATGCACTCTCACTTCAAAGCATGCCCTCACCTTTCTTTATCATTTTTTATCCAGCAGCTTCCCACATTGACATTACCTTCCTGGCCACCCCTGGCCTGTTCATTTTCCTCCTTAAGGGAGAACTGAAGAGTCAAGATCCAACAAAAATAAAACATCAAGCACAATGGGTAAGTTTGGAGTCATAAATGAGAGACAGAGCCAAGAGTGAGAAACAAAAAGGGGTGGATCAGAGCCGGAGGCTGCACTCTGACTGCCACAAACACCGTTCACTCTGTGCTGTTGTAGACCAGAGAGGCATGGTACCTGGGTGCATCACTGTGGTTTAGAGTCAGAGTCCATACGAGCACCTAGATCTGGGAGAGAACATTCCACACATCAGGAAAGGAGCTTTAGGAGGTCTTGGGCCATTTCCATCTAAGACCACTCAGCTTGTCTCTCACTCCCAATAAGAGAAGGGAGGAGCACGCTTTGGCACCTGGCCAGGAGCCTGGGAGTTTGTCCTGCCTGGTGGGTAGAGCAGCCCAGGCCTGTTCACCTGGCTGCTAGATATTAAGTTGTCTGTGAGGCTAGGACAAACCCCAAGGCAATCCATGGTAATTATCCAGACTGGCTGTTTTCTGCCTGGACTCCTCTTGGAGGCTCATCCTAGTCCCAGGGAACTATAAACCAGTTAACAACTCAACTCTAATTAATAAGCTCCTTAATCAAGACATAAGTGCCCGCATTTTTATCTTTTATGATGTACTTTGGGCTCTTTTTCCCTTACATAGCTTAACTGATGTCTCTGCTTCCTCCTTTTTCTGTTCTCACTTGCACACTGGTTTCCAGTCTCTAAATAACAGCGCCTGTCTGTTCTGGTTCTTTAAATCCATCTCATTCGATGCCCCCTCCGCTCTCTGCTCCTTATCTTTCAGCGTGTTTTGTGTGCTCCTTAGAAGCTCCTTTGCCAAACTGGGAGGAACAGAAAAACCTGCTGAGGTTTTCAAATAGAAATGGCAGAGGCTGTGTGACTGTCTACATAAAACGGAAACCAGAAAAAGTGCCACAATATTTGAAAAAAGGAAAATATGGTCACCACCTTTAAAAGAAAATACAAGAAACGTGACTGGCAACCACCGCTTGGCTTACTGTTCTCCGCCGAGAGCAAAAGTCTACTAGAGCAGTAGACTAAAGGCGTGGGTTGTCAGAAAGGTCCTACTGGATATCTGGAATTCCTCTTTGTCAAAGCTCAAAAGTTTGCTTTAACTTAAAATATATAACTATGTATCCATTTGCCAATCTTTCTTATATTATGTAAAATTTCAAACATATACAAAAGTAAAGAGAATAACATCAGGACCTCCATGTACCATCTCCCAGCTTCACTACGACTCAATACGTCACTATGCTTATTTTATCAATTTACCCACTTTTCCCACCACCTGGATTAACATAAAGCAAATCTCAGACATATTATCATTGCATGACCTCTTAAGAATTCTTATAAGATCCAAGACCTCTAAGCATTGGTCTTAGCACAGGGGCTCTAGAGTTAGACACGCCTGGGTCTGTCTACCAGCTGTACCATTTAGCAGTTACGTGACTTTGGAGAGTTCCTTAACTTCTCTAAGTCTTGGTTCTTCATCTGTAAAGTAAGGCTAATAGTGCCTTCCTCATTGAGTTATTGTGAAGGAAAACGAGAGAATGCAGGGGAACTCTCTGGCCCAGAGTAAACATTCAATAAATATTCACTTTTGTGGTTATTATTATTATTATATGGGAATTTTAAGAGAAAGAATTACTCCGTCTTCTAGGAAAGTCCCAAGTTTCATCACGACCCTTTTAGCAAGGTCATATATCATCCTGTTCTTTACTGCCAACTGGACAAAGCGGAGCATGCCCGTTTCTTCAGAACTTTTGGGTGACTGATCTCTGGATGCTTTCTTCTCAGCCTCTGGGGGCAGCTCAAGCTCACGTCGCCATTTCTCATTGCATTGAATATCAACCAAAGGCAGAAATCAGAGTCACTAGAGATCTGTGTTTTATTTGTTTTGTTTTGGTTTTCTCTCACTGAGAAATGGGAGTGACTATAGTTCTAGGCTGTAGTTTATTTCCCTTAGCTAACGCTCCTTTGCCTTTTACTAATTAATTTTGTGACTTTTGTTTGGATCTTCTGTTAGCAGATATTTAGAAGGTTTATTTCGGCTATTCAATGGAGGACTCCATTGTGCTTTCCAAACTGTGACAGAAACATCTAGATGCTCACCAAGCCTAGTTCCTCTTTCTGGGTCCACTGGTGGGTGGACCGCATTTCTCAGCCCTCCTTGCATTTAAGTGGAGCCATGTGACAAGTTCTCAACATGACACGTTTAAGGACGATGAGTTTTGTGAAGCGGGCAGGACGCTACGGTGTTGTGATAGGTCTATTGGAATGCATGGCCTAAAACCAGCTCTCTGTCCTCAGATATTCTGGAACTGTTGTGGGCTATATTCCTGACATACTTCCAGATCTGGAAAATGAACACCCAGTGATGCCAGCAGTTTATAGGCATCTAGGGAGGCTATGGTGATGTCTAGGATGTTCTGTGAACTTGAGACAAAGGAGGGCCAGGATGAAAAGTCCCACTATTGGAAGATTTGCATTCTTTTGAAAGCAGGATTTTGCTTGCAAAAAAATGTTTCTAGTCTGATGGCTTGAATCTTCCCTAATAAGTGGTGAACACAGTCGTTCTGTCTCTGGGTAATGCTGGATTCCCTGGGCTTAGCATCAGGAGAGATTTGCAATGACTTGCAGCCTCCACCCGGGTGTCCTCACAGGTCTCACTGGGAGAGGACACTCCTACTCTCTAAAGGCAGTCACTGGAAGCAAAGAAAGTTCTGGCACTAGAGAGCATCCTGCTGCTGTTACTAAGAAAGGAAGGTTGTGTGTGGTTTCTGTAGCTGGAAACCCACCTGGAGCTCTTTTAAGGACACAGCTAAGGCCCTGACAAAGTGTTAGCCACCTTGCCTATCAATCCACACCATAACATAATCTCTTTGAATACTAATTTTTTTCACTCTCCACAAAGATCCATTACTAAAATGCATCCATTGCCTTTACATGAGAGAATGAGCGGCAGAAGAAAATGGGTTGTGGGCAGGGACAGGAATAGCAGGTGGAGGTGGTATCTGTGGTGATGGGGATGAGGTGGGTATCCAAGGTCAGTAGATGCAATGGGTTGATTCTGGAGAGTAAGACAAATCTCCACGGTTTGGCCAGAGCTTATGGTCAAAGCCAGAGTTAGGAAAGTCATGGTGTTTAAAGCCACGGAATTGATGGGTAGAGATTTTGTGCTTCTCACTCACAGTAGTGCCCTGGGATCATAATATGGTAACGGTGGTCAAAAGAAGGGCCAGAGGCATACAGGGAGTTCTTACTTCCAGTTGAGACAATATTTGATGTTAAATTACATCAACTACCTGTAATAGACAGAATATATAATCTCTGCCACCCTCCTTGAGTGTGGACACAAATGTAACAGGATGATGAGGTTATGTTATATGGCAAATGTTTCCCACTCTAATAAAAATGTCTTATGAGGTTTTCTGTAATTCAACCCTACACCTTCTGATGTCAAGTCACATGCCATTTGGGGGATTTCATGACAGACTGAACGGCACATCGTTGATGTATGGGTATCCTGTAAGCACCTTTCTCCAGGGAGCCTTCTCTCACTGATTTTCGCTGAGATTGGGTCAAGCACTCAGCTCTGCAAAATGCACAGAATGCACTCATCTGCTTACTTTGATCTCACCCTATTTGAAAAGGGCATGGCATAACTTTCAAAAGTATGCCAGCATTTTTTTAAACAAAGAAGTGACAGATTTGAATGAAGGAAAAATAAATCGAGGAAAAGCAAAATGAACTCAGGGTGGAGATTAAGACATAAAACGCCTGCCACACAATCTCGCTAGAAGTGAGCCACAAAGTCTGGCTCTCACTTTCCCAGCTACCAAAGCAAAGGGAGAGACACGATCAGTTAAGTAATGCATAGTGGCCCTGCATTTGCTTGCTCGCTTGCTTATAAATACCTATTCCCAATACTGTCATCAGAGGAGCTTCTTCCTCTGGTCTTCACGGAAAGGAGTCATGCAGAATTTAACAAGCAGCTTAGAGGGGAGGATCTGGTTTGAACATCTGCAAAATACCCTGCTTATCTCATTTATTAGCGCAACAGGTACACGGTTTAGGGTCATTTAATTCCCCAAATCGGTAAACACCACAGCAGGGTTTAGAGAAGGAAAAGCAGGGAGTGGGGACCAGAGGACGTTAGACAGAAAAAGAATCACTCATACAGAAATGGTCAGTGAGGACCAAGGAATGGAACCCGAAAAGGTGGGAAGAAGCAGGCCATAGCAGCCAGGGAAGTCCCCGCCCTGGAGAAAGAGAAGACTGTGGAAAAGGCAGAGCAGGTCTTCAAGTCATAGCCCAACATTAAGAGGACAAGGCACAGTGCCAGGAAACAGAACATAGAACATAGAACCATACAGAAATATTCGCACCAGAGAGGCCTTAGGGATGTCAAATTCCTTATGACCTTACCCTCCGTTCGTAAGGGAACAAAGGCCCAGAGAGCTGAAGCATCTGTCGCCAAGGCCACACAGCTGATGCAGTGCTAACGTCCTGTGACTCTGTTTTATGCTTTTGGTGACAGGGAAAAGACAGACAGGAAGGCCTTCCTGAAGCTGGTTAATGGCTGACGCGGCTCTAGAGCCAGAGATACAAGGTAGATGAGAAATAAAATAGTCACTTGGACAGAGTAACACTTCCTTCCCCAATTATTCAGACCCCAACTAGTTTTGTGAATGAGTATATATATATGTATATTCCTTAGTAACCCAGGAGAATTACTGGGATATTATAGTGCTGCATTTATGGAGTGCTTACTATATACTAGCCAGTCCACCAAACATCCTCCTTGCAGGATCCCACTGAATCCCTGCAATAATCCTAGGAGGTAGAATCCACTGCTATCTACATTTCACAGACAAGAAAACAAGCTTAGCAAGGTCAAATGATCTCCTCAAGGTCACACAACTAGAAAGTGGGAGACAGGCTTTGAAAACAGGTCTGTCTGACTCCAAAATGTGTGCTCATTCTCCAGCCCAATAAAATATTAAACCTTCAATTTCAGTGAGCAAGAACAAAGCAGGTGCACACATATCTAGCATGAGAACTGATTCCTTCAGCTTGAGGACCTCCCCACAAAATGGAAAGGCAGAACCAGGCTGTGTGATGCCAATGACCCAACAGCAAATACAGTCAGGGTCATTCCTACAGTTCAAGTTGATGGCACTCTATATATTAGAGAGAGATATATCCATCCATGTATGTATAATATAATAAAGACAGCACACGCATGGAATCTGGTCCCTTCCTGGTCAGTCCACAGCAGGAGGTCACTTATGAAGCTGCCCAAACCTTGACCCAGGGCTCCATGCCCTGGGTAAAAGCCGCCCGGAAGTAAATGTGTTGCCTTGGGCCAGTGCCCGCTGCCGTTTCTCTGCTGGGTGCTTCGGCTCTGCCCTGAGGGCAGCTGTTATTGGACCCTGGTGCAGTTTTTATTTCACAAATCAGAGCTTAAACCTTCACAAGAGAGTATCGATTTGTGCTATCAAAGCAGCAAGATGCCAGAGCTAGGGAGCTGAGGGAATCCGGCCCCTTTAATCAATATTTTCTTACTCATTAAAGCATAGGTCTGAATCAAGTTTTGATTTTAAGCCAGACGCAGAGACAGAATCACTGTTCTGATGATGTAGTCTTTACTGGGCAAGAAAAACCTGCCCATTCTTTCAACATCTCTGTCTGTCCCTGGCCTTCTCCCCCTCTTTCTTCTGTCTTTCCCAGCCTTTAAGTCCAAGCCCAGCAGACACCTACCGTCTGCCACTGTTCCCTTGGAGAGATCCAAAGGGCAACTTCCAATCCAGAGCCTAAGCTAGCCAACAGCCAGGGTTCTACTGCTCTGGGCAACAAGGCAGCATCCCAGCAGATAATTTCTCCCTTACTGGGCTGCTTTAGTCACCCTATTCAGACTGCAGCCTCTTAAGATTTAAAGATGTGAGAAGATAAAGAGCAGTGAAGAAAATCAACAAACTTGTCAAAGGATAATTCTCAAGAGTCACAGCCCGAATGCTCTCCTGGAATGATCGTCACCAACCACCCTCTCAGACGTACTGCCACTTAGACTACAGTGCACGGCTCAGAGAGCATAGGATTTACAGCTGTTCAGTCTTTGGATCTCCAGCTCAGCCACTCACTGGGAGTGTAACTTTTGGTGAATAATTAAACTCTGGGCTCATTTTCCTCATCTGTAAAATACTGAAAGTAATCACTGTCTCATGAAGTAGGTATGGAAATTAAATTAAATAGCATAAATAAATAAAGTGCTTCTTATAATTGCACGATCATGATCTTATAATTACTCATAATCACTGGCACATAGTAGGTTCTCAATTCATGTTAGTTTTTCCATGGTCCTCTCAATTCCATTTCTCTCTCCCAGCACCCCCACTCAGTCTTTTTCTTGCTGTTTCTCCATTTTCTGCCCCCTCCCATTGTTTTGCCTTATGCTCTTCTCCATCTCACCATCCCCTTCAACTAGACTTCAAGCCATAAACTGCCAGCACCAGAAGGATCTAAAAGCGTGTCTTCACTGCAAGATGCATGACATGCCCCAGATCACAGCTACTCACTTGCACAGCCACGGGAGCACTCCTGACTCCCAGGGTCTCAAATCCTCCTCTTTCTCTCTCTTTCAGAGTTGAAATTCTTGAAAGCAGCAGCTTCCTGACAGTAAATTTTCCAGAGAATAACAACAAAGAGCAACACAAAAAGAATTACTGGGATGTGTCTGAAAAGAATTTGTTTCACTGATATTAGAAACAAAAATAATTAATGTGTTTTTCATTTACAGCTCTGATACAATAGTATATTCATTTCAGTTAGGCTGTTTCAAATCTGACACATATTTTTACAAATCTGGGCTATGGAGTATCTTCTTTCTCCCATCTAATGTCACCGGTATGCTAAAGCCGGCTCATTCTGGCTCTTGAGAGCCAATTCCTAGCATCTCTTTCCAATTCTGCATTCAGTGATATCACATTGAAAACTTGAAACTGAAATGGTGGAAATATTTACACCACAGAAATGGGCAACCACTACAAATAAGCTTTTTTGTTTTTTCAGAAAGCCAATTGTTAAACATTTAGCAGCGCACCATTGGATAAGTTCTCATGACTTTGGCACTGATTCCCAGACAGGCCCCTTTTGCTTTAAGAAACTTTTAAGTTTATTTTTGTAATAAAGATTTCCTACAGGAATCCTACAAGCTTTGCTCTGTATGCACATGGTAGAATTTAGGTCTTTAGAAATCTGTGTTTCTTTAAAACAAGGATATTTCTTCAGTTTACCTACCTGTCATCTGCTGGTCATGCCAGAGGCTGTAGTAACATTCAATCATGTAAATTTGCTCTGCCTTCGCTCTGTCAAGAGGAAGGAAGCTGTGGGCCATTGGTATATCTGCATTAGTCTTGTCCTATTGATTTAAATAGAGAGTTTAAGTTTGTGAAGATTTTAGTCCCTGAGAATCTCTGTGAGCTGCTGTCAGCATCATTGAGCATTTCACTGTTCATAACCACATCCAAATAGAGCTCATTTTCTCCAAATGTCATACTGTGCTAGTAGCTAAGAGGCCATACAGTGGGCTCTGAAACCAGACTTCCTGGGATTGAATCCCAGCTCCCCTACTTACTAGCAAGTTCTTCAACCTCTCTGTGCCTCAGTTGTAAAATGAGCGTAATAACAATACCCACCTCCCTGAGTTATTATGAGGATTAAGTGAGTAATATATATCGAATGCTTATAACAGTGACTGGCACACAGTTAAGTGCTAAATAAATGTTAACTGTTAGGAAAGAGTAGAGATAGAAAGTTTATTGCAAGGGAAGATATTCAAGCACCAGATTTGAGCTGTGTAGCTGGGGATGAGGCTGGGAAAACCTGTAGAGGAAAGGTATAGAAACGGCTGCTAGAAGCCTATATCAATTGTGGAGGGACTCCCAGAAGCTCTGAGTTAGGAGGTCCTTCTGTCCTTGCTCTTCTCTCCCACTGAACAAGTGAGGGATCTTCCAAACTGCAGCAGCTGGAGAGAACAACTGAGCCTCCCCTCCTTATCTGAGGTGAGTTCACAGCCTTGGTGCCCAGGGCAGACATGAAGGGTGATATTCATATATAGGCTCCACCGGGGGCTATGCAACAGTCGATGGCCTGGGGGTTGTACAGTTCCTGCCTGTGAGCCTCTCCTCCCTGCTGTTCTGATCCTCCCCGAATGCAAGAGAGGGAGGGAGACAGTGGTAAAGGGATTCACCTCTACGGTAGTCGTCAGCCTATTTCCCAATCTTCTAATTCTTCTCCTTCTAACTATGTGGTAGGATCACACTTCCCCTCCTTCTTCTAGATAGGCAAGTCTATATGTCTTATTCTGGACAATGAAATGTAATCAGAAGTTATACGTGTCTTCTCCAACCTTCAAGAGCCAATGAGTGATTTGCCCACTTCCTTCTGCCTGCCATAGAGACTAGAAACATTCCATGTGATAAGGTTCTGGTAATTTTTATTCCTGAGTGTGAATAATCTGGAGCAGAGCCCCCAGATTACCCACAATAGACATACAGTAAGAATAAGGGAAAACTAGATTATTTTAAGCTACTGAGACATTGGGTCGTTTCTTACTGCGCAAAGCCTATCCTATCCTGACTGATACAACCTTACTTCCACTCTAACCTATACTTATATAAAATATTATAATATTAAAATATTAATAGGAAATATTAATAATGTCTTTGCAAACTTCTTTCCTTTATTATTGGTAAAACATTACTTGTGATAGCAAATCTCAAAAAAATGAAGTTTAAAATCACTAACATATGGAAATAAAATTTATGATTACAAGATGCACGTTAAAGTTTTTCTGTAAATTCCATTTAGTTAGCAAGTTAATTTATCTTCATTTTCTTTGTCCTTTATTAGAAAGGTGATCCATTTAACATTAAAATTTCTATATTTTACTTCTGTTAAAGATTCATGCCTGAAAGAAATCTAATAAAAATTCTAGCAAGGCTGAAGAAAGCAGACCTCTATAGAGCAAACCGAGTGGCAGTAAGAGCAGCTACACCACCTTCCCCCTGAAACTTCCCATTCCCCTTGCGTTACCCTCATTTTTATCCCAATACTTCCACTCCAGTCCCCAGGGGTTCAATGCATCCCAAATGTTCTTCTTGGGCCTAAATTTTTTTTTTCTCATCAGAACTAATACAAATTGACATTTTCGAAAATAATTTTTCTTTCAGGAAGAAAGATAGAAAAACTAAGTGAAAATCAACAGTGCATATATATAAATCACAGGCAGAATATAATTAATGCAGGATTTTTTTTAACTGCTCAGAGGGCCACCATCATGAATAATGTGCCTTTGGCTCTAGTTTGCCTAGTAGTGTTCACAGGCCCCTCACCAAACTTCACCTCTAGCTTCTGGCCTCCACACAGTGAGAACCATCTTGTCTCTTACTACATGACCGCAATCTAACTAAACATCTTGCTACAATCAAGGACAACTGCCAGAACCACTTTCCTTGAATTAAACGTTTCAGCCCTGTAACATTCTCCCCTTCAGGCTTGATTTTTCTGATTCAGGGATATCACGTTTATAACCCACGCTCAGGACAGTGGGGAGACGCATTCTTACTCCCCACTGATGGATCTTGCCTTTCCAAGCTCAGGTTTGTAGCTTGTCCATTTCTATTACTTACTTTCTCACCAGCACAGTATGGCAAAAACACCTACACATGCCCACCATATATGCTCATACCACTAAAGAAAATGATCTAGTCTAATTAACATAATTTTCCAATATTGAGTCAACATATATAATTACAGTGATAATATTTATATGTAGCATATCAGTTAAGAATATGAGCTTTGAGCAAATATACATAGGCTTAAATCTCAGCTCCAGCATTTCATGGCTAGAGATCCTCAGGCAAATTATTTAATTTCTCTAAGTATCTGCTTCCTCAAGTGTAGATTAAGAATTATAGTAGTACCGACCTCATAAGACGGATGTGAGCCAATGAAGGTAAAGTGAAGGAATGCACATAAAGCAGTTAGTATAGTGCCTGGAACATAGGAAGTACCCTGGAAATTTTAGCTAGTGGTGGCAGTGATAGTAGCAATATTACTATCTTTAAAACGAGAAGGATCATTGTCTCATATTCTATTATCCCCACATTTCTATTGTAGCTTCCATAAATCTTCAGCTTTTTGTCTAATGAACGTCCAATGGAGTGATTTTTAACTTCTTGAGAAATTCAAAGCACGTTAGTAATGATCACCAATTCAGCAATATTATCCACATCATAGGCATGACATTGCCCATGCCCCAGTGCTCCAGAATTATTCAGATTTGCTGATCTGATAGTGATGCTACCCTGGCACCCTCAAAGAGTAAAAGGCTTCCCTTATTTCCTGCCAAGCCACATCATCCGCTTGCTTGAAACTCATCCAGACTCAGTCCTGCATTAGGAAACGCATAAGTGTTCCCAAGAGAATTCAAACACTTAGCAAGGCACTGAGCAATTAAACTTCAGTGGACTGCTTTAGAAACAGAAAAACGAAAGGAGAAGACTCATACAGAGGGAAAGAGAGAAAAGAGAAGCAAATTTAAGTGGCTCAGCTGGGTTTGGGGGAGAGAGACATGTGTCTACTCATTATGCGCTTCCGTTTGGAAGCAAGTCAAATGTTTTCATTGAAAAGCAGACAGAAAGCTTTCATGATTTAGTACACAGGCAAACTCATAAATTAAGGCAAAGTCCCTAATGTAAACAGGTGCAATGGCACCTTACATATCTCAGCTGTCATAAATCCAGTCTGGCTGGATTGCAACAGGCAGGCAGGGTGACAACTTTGGGGTCTTTCTGGCTCCAAAGCTCTAATTAGAAGGTCATGTCTCCTATTTGGCCCTCTTCTTACTTAACAAGCCCTTGAACAGAAGATTGGACTGAACTTCCACTTTGAGGATTGTCTTATCCCCCAAAGATTCCTACCTCTGGCCCAGAAGCAGAGGCCCTGAAAAATAACCTCTGGTATTCTCTCCTGCATCTAAAATAGCAGCAGCGGTTCAGATATCCAGATCAAACACAGCTTTTTGAGGCATCACATATTGAGCATTTGCCAAGTGCAGGCACCCACACTAGGCACTGTGGGAAATACATGAACTAGAAGGTATGGTTCCTGCCTTCCAGAGGCTCACAGTCTAGCCACCCAAGGGGAAAAATTCCCCACCCCAAGCTCCCAGGGTGGTCCCCACTTCACTACAAGCCCAGTCCATTCTACCCTGCACTGATTTTCATTTCCTTCTTGACAACCAGAAAAGAATTTTCCAATTTCTTTTGACACTAGGATGAAAGGGAGCAAATCTAGTCATATCCTTGAAATAAACCCACCAATCAAATCAAAGACTTCAAAAGAGGTGGATCCAGTAGCAAGACATAGAGCCACAACAAGTTCAACAGGTCAAAACAGCAAAAACAATTTGCTGAGAGGAAATGAGTACCAATGATGGTGCTCCCTCTTCTCATCAAAGTGTCTTGTGCTTAGAAGAACGAAGAGCTTACCTAAAGCCCAACTGGAAGCTGGTGGGGTACAGAAAAGAAAGCTGTGCTAATCCATAGAACTCCCAATGCCACCCTCCAGAAAGATCCCTGTACAAAAAAAGAATGGCCAACAGAAGTCAATCCTTTTAACCTAGAAAGCCCTTCAGATTAAAGGACATAGAGTGACTTTTGAAAATTTGCCCTAGCAATTCACTGTGATGGTCATCTATAACTCAATAAGAAATGGTTATATCTCATGGGCCTGAGACTTATGGGTCCATTTGTAGGTGATTTTTATTATATTATGGAACATTTTTCCTTTTGTGCATTGGCATCTTTCTTATGTACTGAGATGATCTCCAAAATTCTGACGAAAACCAAGACCTCCAAGAAAATCCTTAGATGGGGTTTAAAACTATCTTGAATCAATTGGATCTTTTCTGGTCAGCCACCATCTGCTATGAGCCTATCTAACTAGAAAACTAATCAGAAGTGACTCAAAACAAGCATGCCTAAAACAACATCTTAATCTTTGGGTTTGCACCGAAATTCTTCAGGATCACTAACAATAAAAGCTAACATTAGTTAAATATTTACCATGCGCCAGGAGTAAATTGAGGCAAAGTGAGGTTAAGCAACTTATAATCGGTCACACAGCTGGTAAGTTTGAACAAGGGTTTAAACTTGGCTGGAAAGTGAACCAAGCAAGCAGATCCAGCTGCAAAGCTTTCACACTTAATCACATCCTCCAGTCTGCACCCTGATAAACCAAATGACCAGCATCAAATGCTACTTCATGCTTCTATCAACCATTTTCTTTTCTTGTGAGAGGGTTCACTACAATCTAGTTAAAGATCAAAATCTTACTTGTCAAGCCTGCAGTGATGATATACTTTCACTTTTAAATATTTATGAAGATATGGCAATGAAACATAAGAATCTGGCTGTTTGTCCAGTGCCATATAGCATCGGTTCCTTACTCTTTCTACACATAAGAATCACTTAGAGGTATCTTTTTAAAAATAAAAGATTGATGTCCAGCAAATGAGCTCAAAGAATCTGACTAAATGAGTCTGGGGTGAATCCTAAGAATTAGTAAATTTTTAAGCACTTTCCAGAGGCGTCTAATGTGCAGCCAGGATTGAGAACTGCTCCACTTTATAGGAGAGGAAACCCATGTTGTTCTGAAGAGAGAGGGAACTGTCAATTCCCTTTCCTCCCCGTACAACCTCTTTCACTTTTCCCCTCTCCAGGCAGTTCAACATCCTGCTGCCAGACAGATGTGCTCAGATTATTTCATTCCTCTACTCTAAAACCATCCATAGTCCCCACTGCATGAAGAATTATATTCCAAATCCTTGGCCAGGTGAAAGGCTCTCTACATCGTGGCCCGAGCCCACCTTCAGCCTCATATCCTTCTCCCCTGGGTGATCCTCCCACTCCTGCTCAGTTGGAACCCCCTGAAACTTGCGTTTCTTCTTATTCTCTATGCAGAGCAGTTCAGCTCTTTCTAGCCCTTCACCTCAACTCACCATCAGGTCCACCTCTCTACATGAAGGGGCTGTGACTACTACTCACCCCTCCTTTCTTTTACCAGGATCCCTTCTCCTTAAGGGCATTTGAATTGTCCAAAATGCTACTGCTGTCACTTTTTTCTTTGCCTCAGGAACTCCTCCAGATCTTGCCTTCTTTAGGTACCCACTCATCATCTCTCCTTTGTTATTGAATCCTTTGGTTTTGCACCCAGCTCCCTCTTCTAGGACAGTGCCTGTTCGGATTCATAGGATGGACCTCAGATTGCTTACAGCAGCTTTCAGGCATTCTCCTTTGGCTCCAAGCACAGCCATCTGGGGCAAGAGGGCTGCAGCCCTGCCCCTCACTCATCAGGAAAGGCTCCATGTGGACAGGGGTCTTTGACAGCTGTGTTCACTTAGATGTCCTAAGAGCCTAAAACAGTGCATAGAACAAAGCAGGCACACAGTAAATACATGTTGAATGAATGAATGATTGAATGAATGGGCACATCCATCATGACCTAACCTGACGATGATGAATCATTTCCACTTTGTAAAGCAAATCTACTGTGTTGGGGGGAAGATCCCTTATTTCCACTTAAAACTATCTATCATGTGATGGATTATTTAACACACTCTTAATAACAAGAACCCTGATTAATACTACACAGCATTTGTATTATCCTTTGTACTTTTCAATGCATTATCCCATTTATTATCTCAGTCCATCCTTAAAATAATCTCATTTCCCTATTATAGATGAGAAATGAGGCAGAAAGTTGGCAGGACTTGATGAAAGTCACAGAGCTAGTTGAAAGTAGGATCTGGATTGAAACCTGGGCCCTGTCTGTCAGTCCTAGGCTCTCCCCTGCTGCTGCTACAGCAGTGCTGGTGCCACACTTCATCAAAGACCACAGTGCACCCTAGTGCACAGTGGGCCATTGACCACCTCCCAAACCTGCTGTATTAGTCAGGGTTCTCCACAGAAATAGAACCAATAGGATATATAGATATATAGGAAGAGATTTGTTATGAGGGAATCGCTCACGTAATTGTGGAGGCTGAGAAGTCCCATGATCTGCCATTTGCAAGCTGGAGGCCCAGAAAAGCAAGTAGTGTAGTTCCAGTCCAAACCCGAAGGCCTGAGAACCAGGGAAGCTAATGGTATAAGTTCCACTTGAAGCCCAAAGGCCTCAGAACCAGGAGAGCTGGTATCCGAGGACAGAAGATGGATGTCCCAGCTCAAGCACAGAGAGCAAATTCACCCTTTCTCCACCTTTTTGTTCTATTCAGGCCCTCAACAGTTTGCATGATGCCCACTCACATTGATGAGGGTATCTTCTTTATTCAGCCTACCAATTCAAATGCTAATCGCTTCCAGAAACACCCTCACAGACACACCAGAAATAATGTTCTACTAGCTATCTGGGCACCCTGTGACCCAGTCAAGTTGATGCATAAAATTAACCATCACACCTGCTAACTGTGACTGAAGGGATCGTGTGGGATATTGATGAGCTTCATTCAGAGAACAAATGTAAAACTTGGGTAACGGGTGCTTTGGCTCTCTTCATTTGAGGTGCTTACAAATTCCTATCCAATCAGGATAAGGGAGAAAAGCTATTATTATTTAAAACTATGACTGCCTCTTAACGAGTGGGGATCCTGGCGAAAGAAAGAAAGGAGTGAGGAGTCAAAGTCTTTCATGTACAAAGGTGGTTCTGATGGTGAGCTGAGAAGGGCTAGTGAGCGCTGAATTGCTCTGTCAGGAATCTGAAAGGGGCTGAGCTGAGTGGTTGTGGTTCAGGGCGGGAGTCTCATGAGACTGCAGTAAACTGTCAGCAGGAGCTGCAGTCATCTCTAGGGCCAAATGGAGCTGAAGAAGCCACTTCCAAGCTCATCAGATAGTTTTTGCTAGGCCTCAGTTCCTCATTGGCTATTGACCAGAGGCCTCAGTTCTCAGTCACTGGACTGTTCACAACATGGCAACCAACTTCCCCCAGAGATCTGAAGAGGGTAGGGGAGCAGGGACTAGGGTAAGGCAAGTGAGGCGACTAGGCGAAAACTGAAGGAAGCACTCATGAGACCTCCCCCAGTTTGAGCCCTGAGAGATGGTGCCCAAGACAGAAGCCACAGTCTTTTTCATACCCTCTTCTTGTAAAGGACATACATTTTAGTCAGCTTGGCCACCAAAGCAAAACACCATCACTTCTGCCACATGCAGTTGTCCACACAGACCAGCCCTGTTATAACCTGTGCGGGGACTCCACAGGACACGAATTCCAGGAGGCAGCGATTGGTGGGGCCATCTCGGAGGCTGGCTACCACAGAAGTTATTCAGTCTTCAGACCACGTATATAAGGATTATGTTCATTTCCAAAATCCCACCTGGATTAGATCAGACATGTGTGGGTTACCAGGAATACAGCTAAGTGGGCTCTGTCTTTACAGTAGCCCTATTTATTTATCAAAATCCTTTTCACAAATGTCTGTGAAGCACACACTTTCTTAACTAACTGAGGTAGGAGGCAGATAATGTGGCAGTGCATAGCGAAGTTAAGCTCTTTGAAGTTAAACATTTGAATCCTGCTTCTGCTGATTCCTAGCTGTAGGATCTTGGACAAGTCACTTCTCCTCTCTGAGCTTTGCTTTTTACATCTAGAAAAATACTCCCTCTTAAGGTACCCATGAGAATTGCAAGACAAAATTCAGTCATTCCTTTGACAAGTATTTTCAAGTACCTGGCTGATCATCTGTGCTGAGTTAAATGCTTGTTCAACTCATATCTAATTTAATCTAATTATCAATGGTCTTCCCTAAATATCACAGGAGGATATTAGGAATGATAACTGAAAAGCTTTTGCATACTTTGTAAAATGTTTTTCCTTATTCCATCACTTCCTTTTAGTCAAATCACTTAATTGCTCTAGGAATCAGTTTCCTTATCTACAAACTGTAAATAATTAACTATAAGTGAAGTTAAATAGATGGCTCACTGAGGAACAAGCAAAGTGCTAGGAGAGTGTAGAGGGAGGAATTTAAAAACAATGAATATTGCAAGACATTTTATGTTCTGTTGTCTCTTCTCTTTTGTTCTGTAGTTATGATACTATGATTTGTTCCATTTACCACCCAAGGTGGTTGTAAATGAGCATGAATGTTTAATGAGCAAATACTCCCCTACCTCTGCCAGAATATCTGATACTGTGACTGGAAAATAGTAACAGAATAATGGTTTTTTGACTTATGAAGACAGATGTTTCAATGTTGTTCTCTTCCCACCAAAAACCAGGCGGATCGGTGAGACTCTTTCAAACTCTGCCTTGTAGCCCTGCAGCTGTGCCTAAACTATATCATTGAGAAACACTTGGCAGGCATGTGCTTCTGAGCCCCACCTCCTCCAGTTCCAGAATCTCCATGCTGCATTCCTGGGTAGAAGGAACCCAGGAGTAAGAAACAGCTAAAACAACAGAAACACAAGGGATAAAGATGCTGTAGTTTAACGTGTGATATTGGGCAATCAAAGACCAAACGAGCCATTATTGCCTCCAGTTAGAATGAGAGGTCTAAGACAAAGAAGAAACCAGCCCAGCGTGCTCCATGTGGACCAGCAGGAGACAGGAACAGACAGAGAATGCTCACATGTTAGGTGACTTATGGGTTGGGCCTGGCAGGCAACAGGTGGAGAAAGAGAGGCTGGTAACATGACAGAGCACCCAAGACTGAGGACAAAGGCAACCAGTGAGAAATTCCCAGCCAAAACATGCCCAAGAGACATTAAAAATCAGTGATGTTTGATATTTGATTTTAAGTCATTCCTAATCTTCCTGAGGCAGTTTTTGTTTTTCATCATCCCCAGACCTTCAAAAAAAAGTCTACTATTCACAACGTGAACAGCATTGTGTTGATTTTGCTTTTGGAAATTACAGACAAAGAGGAGCAGGGGCCAGTGTCCAGCCTGGGGAAAAGGAGAGAGGACAGTGACCACAGGATCCGGAAGCATTGACTGGAGTAGGTGACCACAGAGAAACAGACTACGCTGAGGACCGACGCAGGAAATATAAGCCCTGCCTCAGAAAGCCTCAGAAGTACCGGGGAGAGCACTGAGGGACGTCAACAGTACTTGGGATGGGGTGTGTGTAAGCCACTTTAACCATTCTATCCATGAGGCCAGAGGATTCCAGAACACCTGGTTTACGTGTGTGTATGTGTGTACATAAATATATGCATGTGTGTATAATGCATGTAGTTAACAATATATGAGTGTATATGTATAGGCTTGAAGTAACTTTTGATAACTGCACGTGGTTAAATAATATAATGTATATAAAATGCTTAACACAGTGCCCAGCAGACAGTGTTTATTGACAAGTATCACTTAACCAAGAGGATGGAAAAAGGTGTATTAATAGCTGGTCCTAGAACTCCTTTCAGGGCAGGAAGAGCTTTTGTTCAGAACAAAGCATTGAGGTGAAAGTTGAAACCCAAGGGCATGGGCTACGGTTCTCCACAGGATAAATTTCCTCACCAGGACAGCTCGCACTGTCTGGAGACATTTTGGTTGTTAAGCCTGGCAGTTGTGGGGGAGGGAGGCAGTGTTAGTAGTATCTAGTGAGCAGAGGTCACAGGTACTCCTAAACATCCTGCAATGCACAGGACAAACCCCCACAAGAAAGAAATATCCAGCCCAAAATGCCAATAGTGCAGAGGTCAGCTGAGGAGACAAAGCAACGAGTGTGACCAATAAACTGTTCTGCATTAGAAATAAACAGGGGGGCCGGCCCAGTGGCAGAGTGGTTAATTTTCTGCGCTCCACTTTGGCGGCCCAAGGTTTACTGGTTCAGATCCTGGGCACAGACATATGCACCACTTATCAAGCCATGATGTGGTGGTGTCTCACATATAAGGCAGAGAAAGATAGGCATAGATGTTAGCTCAGGGCCAATCTTCCTCAGCAAAAAGAGGAGGATTGGCAACAGATGTTAGCTCAGGGCTAATCTTCCTCAAAAAAAAAAAAAATGAAACAGGGGCTAGTCAACAGAAGAGAAAAAGAGAGGTGAGGAAGCAAGATACAAGACAAAGAGGAGAGCTGACTAACATGCCAAAGATGCTAGAGGACTTCTAGGAACTAAATGACTAATACACAATTTGAAGTTATTTTCATGGTTGTCATTCAAACCCTCTCCTCGTCTCCCCAAACCTTCAGCAAAGGCTGCCACATACAAAGACCTTGGGCAAATGGATTATATAGGTGAAGGGGGGGGTGTGTGCGTATGTGTGTGTATACAGTAAGGAAACCATGTGAGTCTCACATCTAGGTCAGAATCAGAAGACCAGCATCAGCCCAAAAGAAGAAAATAGAAACTCTGCAGGGACAGAAAACCAGAACCAAAGGTGCCTCTGCTAATGCAAGAACGTAGGAGTCGGAAAGGGGGTTGATAGTTTGAACCAATCTTTATCTGATCTTAAGGGACAAGGATTTCTTAGCTCCCATATAGATTATAGCTCTTACAATTTTTATTTTTTTAATATCAGTTCATTCCATAAAGTTGTTCTCAACTAACTCTTTTTGCTTTTGTATAAAGACCCGAGCTAAACGAACCTCTAGTGTTTTTTGTTTGTTTGTTGTGGTGAGGAAGATTGGCCCTGAGCTAACATCTGTTGCCAATTTTCCTCTTTTTGCTTGAGGAAGATTGTCGCTGAGCTAACATCTGTGCCAATCTTCCTCTGTTTTTTTGTTTGTATGTGGGACACCACCACAGCATGGCTTGATGAGTAGTGTGTAGGTCCATGCCCAGGATCCAAACCGGCAAACCCTAGGCCGCCAAAGCAGAGCACATGAACATAAACACTACACCACTGGGCCAGCTCACCTCTAGTGTATTTTTAAAAAGAGGAACTTGACCTGAGAGATCCAAGCTTGTGCATGGTCAAGTGTCTGAGCTGGGAGCAGGAGGATCAAATAGGCAACCACTCCTTTCAAATGGGGCCTGAACCTACCTTAAGCCCCTATGGAAATGTCACACATTATACAACCATCTAATACGATGAAAATAAAGACGTGAAGCACGCTTTGAAAAGATAAGAGCATTACATAGAAATGAGGAGTTATTAATAGGCAAAGAGATGAACTAGCAATATTCCCCTCGACATAGTGCTATAAATTCAAATATGGTTTATGCGAGGAAAAGGTGATAAACGTTTCTGTAGATTAAAAATGACAACAAAAGAATAGAGTGAAGAAGAAGCACTTAGAAAGCTCCATTGGACAGTTACTGAACGTCTCCCAGAGAATGACGAACACTAACTTGTGAGGAACAAGAAATCCTGGGGCCAGGGGTCAGCTGGCTAACAACTAGAGGAGCACAATAAAACCTTGAAATGCTCTGCCCCGAAAGTTGTGACCAATGTGTAATGGAATTTAGTGATAAGAAATAAAGAAAACAATAAAAGCGTTCCATTTTCTGCAGTATGAAATTCCTGACAGCTCATCTAACTCCTTGGTGTCCAGATCTCTCTGAAGTCACTTAATAAAACAGTGGTTGTCCAATACGAGAAACACTCTATAATAATAGTATTCTTGTGAACCATGAGTCAAAAGAAATATATACAGCCTGACACCCAGGCTCTCCTCCAAAGAGGTTGTAAAAAATCAGTGAAGGCTAATTCTTCCTCCATAACAGGCTATGCCCAGTATCTGGACAGGATCACAAGGTGTATTCTGCTTGTTGAGTGAACGAAGCTCCAATCAACAGAGAAGCCTCATTTGAGCTCCTGTCAGTTTAATTTAGCTTAACAATTACCTCTGCAATTTGATCATACGACCTCTCCATCTCTTTTTTTTCTTTTTTGGTGAGGAAGATTGGCCCTGAGCTAACATCTGTTGCCAATCTTCCTCTTTTTGCTTGAGGAAGATTGGCCCTGAACTAACATCTGTGCCAATCTTCCTCTATTTTTCATGTGGGACGCTGCCACAGCAAGGCTTGATGAGCGATGTAGGTCCACACCCGGGATCTGAATGGGCAAACCCTGGGCCACCAAAGCAGAGCATGCGAACTTAACCACTACACCACCAGGCCGGCCCCAACCTCTCCATCTTGATGGCCACTGAAAGCAATGTTTCCCCAGAGATATGGAAACTTAACATGATTAAGGGAAAGGGAAAAAGAGAGAGTTTAAATTCTTTGATTCAACATAACTCTGCCTTCAACATTTACATCGGTTATCCATCCCAGTCTCCATCATTCCTCTTTGTTGTGACAGGCTGACTGCCTATTGATTATATTGACAATACACAGAGAAGGCAGTCGAGTTCTGTCTGAACTGGTCCACAGGGCAGTGGAGGGAGGGTCTCCAAAGTATCCCCATTCTGTGAGGCCACCAGAGGAATTCAGAGAGGTCAGGACAGCCACCAGTGGCAGCCTCAGGGACAACGACCTGGCAGTTGGAGGGAGCAACTAGGAAAAAACAACAGAAACACAGATTTCCCTGGAGCACTATTTTAGCGCAGTATTTGTTCTCTATTGCTGTTGTAACAAATCACCATAAATTTAGTGGCTTAAAAAAACACCCAGTTATTATTTCATGGTTTTGCAAGTCAGAGACCAAGGCACAAGGTGGCTTGGCTGGTTCTCTACTTTCATAATGCCAAAACCAAGGTGTTAGCAGGGCTGCGCTCCTTCCTGAGGCCCTGGGGATGAATCCACTTCCAAGTTCATTCAGGTTGTTGGCTGAACTCAGCTCCTGGCAGTTGTAGGACTAAGGTCAGTTTCCTTGCTGGCTATTGGCTGGGGGTCATTCTCAGGTTCTAGAGACTGCCCCCATTCCTTGACTCCTGGGCCCCCACATCCATCCTCAAAGCCGGCAACAACGGGTCAAGTCCTCCTCACATTCAGAATCTCTCTGGCCTCCCCTCCTGCCTCATCTCCCCAGCTGCCTTCATCTTCTGCCGCATCTCTCCGGCTCTAGCCAGAGACATTTCTCTACTTTGAAGAGGTCACGCGATTGTATTGTGCCCACCTGGATAACCCAGGATAATCTTCCTATCATACTCTTAATTACGTCTGCAAAATCCCTTCTCTGCGGTGTCCAGATCAGTGTTGGACCAAATAACCAAGGACAGGAAGCCCAGGAGACGTCTGTAGAGTTCTGCCAACAACAGGTGCCCAACCTCACAAACTGCTGGCGCCTCCTTCCTCAGAGCCAAAGAGGGGCTGCCTTTGGGTGAGAATCTCTTATTGTAGAATGAAGCACTTACACAACCAAAAACCCACCTATAAAGTCCAAAATTGAGCCAGCCTCACACTGCATAAATCACATTATTGTAAGAGTTCTGTGAAAGTGATCAAGGCAAGTGGAAAACAGGCCCGTCATTGCCGTTTGCCTCTTCACATTTTCTCTTTTATCGCCACATCTCTTACTCTTTTTAGGAAATACCCTTTCATTGACTAAGTGAATCTCCTTGAATTCTTGCCCCAAACACAGTTTATAAACTTGCTATTGCAGGAACACAATTTTTCAGCACAAATGTGTTTGACATCTATGAATAAACATAAAATAAATATAAAATATAAATATAAAATCAATGTGTCGGTCATTAGGCTATTGTCTTGGCTCCAAATTCATCTTTCTCCATTCTACCTTTTGATATCGAGGCTGGGACTGAAAACTGCCTTTCTCCTTTGGCAGGTAGCTCCATGTTAGCTTCTGCTAAAACAGGTCCTAGAAGGAGGCTGAAGGACAGTGTCCGTCACTATTCCCAGTGCTGTCACCCCATCAGTGATCCTTCACCCCCAGCAGCAACAGTTCCCAGCCTCCACCTCCTTTTGGCAGCTCCAGAACAGCGTCGTCACACCCCCTCAGAGGCGCTAGGGCCTCCTCCTCAGAAACCTGAGTCCCAGCTGTGCGAGGCCCCTGCTCTAAGCTCCTAGTAACAGCGTCAGCGAAGCAGTGCCTCCCTCTGAAGTCTGGGCCAGCACTGAGGGGCCCCTCCTCTGTGTTTCTGGGTTCTGGTAGCCCCAACATTTTTCTTTTGTTACCACACAAGCGGGAGCTGCTTCCTGCAGTTATCAACTCTGCATTACCTCAGAGTTCTCTGCTTACTATTTCAGCCCCCCAACATCTGTGTGACCAGTTCCCTGTAGTAACCTCCCTCTGTTGAAACAGCTAGTGTGGCTTCTGCTCCTTGACTGGATCCTGACTGATACAGCCTATGTTAGACATTTCGGATTCAGATGAATAAGAATGGGATCCAACATTATAGGATATCAAGTATGAAAGGGCCTTAGAGATCACCTAGTTCAACTCTAACATTTTATCAGTGGGCAAACTGAAATGAAGAGAGGAGGACTCACTCAAGGTCTCAGCTGGTAGTGACTGGCCCAGGACTGGAGTCTGAACTTCTTCACTCCCAGCCCAGTGTTCCTTCTGATACAGCTACAAAGTGTCACAGGCTTGCTCCTGAACTCAGGCAAAAGAAGATGAGGTTCTGAGCAAATTCTCATACCACTGATCTGTTCTGTCCAGCGTCTCTCTTATCAAGCTATTTATCCATCTACACAAAGAATGCTTAGGTAATAAGAAATCTGATGTGCTATCCTTTGTCATCCCTGTTGGAGGATTCAAGAGAGTTAGCCAAATAAAGCAAAAGTTGCAAAGGGAAGGGCTGGTCCAGTGATGTAGTGGTTAAGCTCTCACATTCTGCTTTGGCTGCCTGGGGTTCCCAGGCACAGACCTGCACATCACTCATCAAGCCATGCTGTGGTGACATCCCACATACAAAATAGATAGATGGCACAGACGTTAACTCAGAGCCAATCTTCCTCACCAAAAAAAAAAAAGTTTTCAAAGGAAGAATCTATTAGTGCCAGGAGCCTATCCTTGAGAAAAAGAATCTATCTATTCAGCATTTATCCCTAATATCTTTTACCCTCTCTTAGGAAAGTGATCTAGTCCTGAAAATGGAGAGGGAGAGAAACAGGGATCAGGAAAGAAGGCAGAAAGATAAATTCTCCCTGTCATTTCAGAATGTCCAACTTGCCTTGAGTCACTTTATTCACTCATCTACTATGCATCTAACACTATGCTATGTACCGTGGCAAAAATCTAAAGAAATATAAGATTCTGCATTCTAAAGAACTTAACTCTCTAGTTGTAGAGACATAATATACAAACATAATCAGAAAATACTAAAGGACAGCACATAGGCAATTGGGTGGCACCAACAGAGAGTACCTTGAGGAAAAAGAAGGGAAAAAGCAAAGTGTGCAGAGTGGAGCTTGAGCTCAGTGAAGAAAAGCTGGAAATTGCCTCAGTTAAAGGCCCCCGAGCCAGGAGAGCAAAGGCCTGAAGGAGCCTTTGGGAGGTGAGAAGAGCAGGCTGGGTCTATAGCGAAGAGCTTGATTTTCTGAATGAAAATTTGATCTTTGCTACACAAACTGAGAGAGGGAATGTTCTAGGGAATGCTATCACAAAAGCATTTTAGGAAGTGTAACCTTTCGTTGGTGTGTGAATTTCTGAGAGCTGCAATGAACTTGTGGCATAGAACAACAGAAATGTCTCTCACAGTGTGGAGACCAGAAGTCCCAAATCGAGGTGTCAGCAGGGCCCCACACCCTCCGAAGGGGAGAATGCTTCCTTCTCTCTGCCAGCTTCTGGAGGCTCCAGACATCCCTTTGAGGCTACAAAACTCCACCCTCTGCCTCCATCTTCACATGGCTTCCTCTTCTGTGTATCTAGTCTCTCTCTGCTTTACTCTTATAATGACATCTGCCATCGGATTTAGGACCCAACGGGATTATCCAAGATGATCTCGTCTCAAGATCCTTAACTTAATAACATATGCGAAGACCTTTTTCCACGGAAGGTCACATTCACAGGTGGGGAGATAGGACACAGACATATCTTTTGGAGACGACTATTCAACCCACTACAGCTGGTGTTACCTGAAGCTGTTTGGTTACATTTTCACCTCCCCGGGCCAGGCTTAAAGAGTAGAAAAACAAACAGCAGCAGCCTCTTTCCCCTTCTCCTCTGCTGTTAGAGAAAATTCTTCCCCTGTAACAAGTGTATGAAAATAGCTAACATTTATTGCCTTCTTTCCATATGTAGGGCACGCTGTAAGCATTTTGATATATTCTATGTGGGGATTAGATTTAATCTTCATAAAAATCCCATGAGGCAGGTACCATCTTTATTCTCATTTTACAGATGAGGAAATAAGCAGAGAAAGGTTAATAAAATTTTCCCCAGGTCCCACAGCTGAGAAGCAAATTGAACCAGAATTTGAACCCAGTCAGCCTGGACTTTTTTTTTTTTGACAGATTTATTGAGATATAATTCACATAATATACAATTTGCCTGTTTAAAATATACAAGTCTATGGTTTTAGTATATTCACAGAGTTATGCAACCATCACCACAATTTTTCATCACTCCAAAAAGAAACCTCATACCTCCTTAGCTGTCACCTCCCAATCCCCCCATCCTCCGGCCCTAGGCAACCACTAATCTACTTTCTGTCTCTATAGATTTGCCTGTTCTGTACATTTCATTTCCATAAATGGAATCATATAATGTGGTCTTTTGTGACTGGCTTCTTTCACTTAGCATAATGTTTTTAAGGTTTATCTATATTGTAGCATGTATGAATGAGTACTTCACTCCTTTTTATGGCCAAATAATATTCCATTATGTGGGTATACCACATTTTATGTATCTATTCATCAGTTGACAGAGAATTTGGGTTATTTCTACTTTTTGGCTGCCTGCACTTTAAACTTCTATGCTATAGTGACTTCCATAATCATAAATAATTCTCTCCCCAGAAAGATCCACCATCATGAGCCAAGAAGCTAAAATTACTCTGGAGAAAAAGCTTCTGGGAGATAATCTTTCAGAAGTTTTTTTCTAAAACAAATGGAAATTAGTGGTAAAGGGTAATTCTCGTCTTGCAGCCCTTCTTTAACATGTTTCCACAATCTCGCCTGTCTTTTAACTCATCCTCACATTCACCTGATGGTCATGAATGCCACAAACCTTTATTAAGTACAAACTATGTTTAGGAATGATGAGACACAGAGGCTCTAACTGACCTCCTTAAGTCCCACAGCTCATTAGGAGCAGAGCAGGTCAAGGAATCCATGTCCTTGTGACCTTTGCTCTTTCCTTTGTACCATGGGATCTTCAACACCTGTCAGATTCCTCAATCCTGCAACATTCATATCTTCAAGGGAATGCTTGAACTGGCACATTGCTTTAAATTTTTCAATACAGACAATTTTAACATACATTAAGAGTAGAGAGAATAATGTAATGAACCCCCACGTTCCTTTCACTCTGCTTCAAGGCAATTATCAACTCACGAGGGATCTTGTTTCATCCAAACCCCACCCATTTCTCCAGTGGTGTGGTGGTAGATGCCTAACAACCGGCTCTCCCTGGAGAAATCCCTGATTTGTAGTGTTCTGGAATTTCTCTGGCTGACTTCAAGTTGCTCACCTAATGGTACTGAATGCATACTGGGACCAGATGTGCAGGAGTACACAGTTATATTGTATTCCCACCATACAGATACAATAGATCGAACAATTTCAAGAGCATAAATAACAGTAACTGTGATAAAATAACTAGGAAGTGGTAAGTTCAGAGCATTTATTATCTCTATAAAAATATTTTTTATTTAATTGTAAGTTTATAGAATTTAATTTTCAATAATGACTGTTTACCAACTAGCTCACCTAAGAATTTAACCGTCAGCTCTTGCCAACAAGTACAGGCTGGATCTAGCCCGTCACCACACCCCTCCTTTCCCAGATACTTTCTTTAAAATCCCAGATATTATATCATCTTATCCATAAACATTTCAGCATGCATTTCTAAAAGATAAAGATTCTTTTAAAAAAAAACAGAACCACAATATCATTATCACACATAATTTTAACAATAATTCCTTAATATTCCCTAATAGTTCTTTAATTGGCATATAAATTTTTAATAGTTTGCTTAATTCAGGATCCAAATAAGGTCCATAAACATTTCATTCATCGATACAGCTCAGAAGACTCTTTTCGTCTATAATTTCTCTCTTCCTCCCTCTCACTCTTCCCCTCTCTTTTTCCATGCGAGTTATTTGGTGATTTGTTGAAAAAATGGGAAAGGGGGTTGCCCTCTCAGTTTTCTTCATTGGAAAGAGATCTAACAGCACGTCTATCAAGGACAAAACACCTGCTCTAGAAACTCCTTTCACATGGGCCCTTTTGGCTTAGCTGCTTAGACGGGACCTCCATTGTTTGTGACCAATAGAGCCCCGGGGCCATGAAAATCCTAGCCCCATAATATGAAGATGGAAAGTTTTTCTAAATACTTAAATTTTAAAAAAACACATGTGTTTGCATAGTTAACATAAGGGTAGCAGCCCTCCAGCCTCCACCACCTGATGGGGAGGAACTCACCCAGCACCACTTCCAATCCCGCCACCACCAAGCCCCTGTCACCTTTTGTCACATTCTGAGAACAGGCAGAAGAAGCAGGGTTGAGGCAAAAGAGAGGGCTGACTAGTTTGAGGAATAGTTGGCAGGTGATGATAGAAAGTTCGGTCTCTCTGAGATCTCATTAGAAAACGTCAATCTTGAAACTTCAGCTTTCTCCTTTCCCAAGGAGTTCTGTGTGGGCTGCTGGGGTTTCGACATCAGTTGTCACTGCAAATGCCACTTGGCAGGAGCAAGAAGCTCAGGAATCCCTGATGTGTTTCTGAAGCTTTTCAAAGATGAACCAGCTCTTCTGCATTTTTCTTCCTTTTTTTCTTCCCAAATATAGTGCCAGGAATGAAAACCTTGCTCATCCTATTTCCCAAACTTGGCAGTTATGACAGTTTTATTGCAGTGCCTTATTAAAGCATAGTCATAGATTTACATAATTAAACCCAGGTCTGCTTTTCTCTCCCCTGCATCTACATCTGTCACTCACTGCGGTGTGGCATGGTAATTCCTTCTCCTCTGTGTGAGTGAGAACCTGGAGGCTCGGGGTGGCATCGTCCCCTGAGACCAATGAATAACTCTAATGGAAGCAGAGATGATGAGTTTCAATGATGAGTGGAGATAAATGGCTTCCTGCCTTTTAGCAAGAAGTTATTGGCCTTTTTCATCGCATCTTAGAGCTAGAACGGACCTTGAAAATCATCTGACATAGGGGTGGCAAATTGGCAACTTGGGCCTGATTTGGCTCATGTATTTTTTTACTTGATCCTTTTAATTTGTTTGTTTGCTTTTAATTTTAATTAGTTATCAATACTTAAAATTGGGAGATTCTCATAAAGAGCCAAATTTGGGGCTTTTCTTAAAAAAAAAATCATAAGCATTGGCACTTTGGCCCTCTATCTCCTGCCTGCCAGTCATTATCTAGAGCTGATTAGCAGCTGCCTTCTTCAGATGGGTGGGGGTGGGGTGGGCGTGGGTCTTTTGGTTACTCGGTTCTCCCCACTCCCCTTTCTCCACATCAGCCTGCTGCATACATGCACAGGTCCTTCTCAGACCCTGTGAAAATCTGAGTTTGTAACCCACTTCCCATTACAGGTGAAGGAGAGAAACTCCACGTTTCTAGTTAATGTCCAGTTAGTTCTCCAGTTAATTCTAGTTAATTCTCCCAGGTTAGTTAAATCTCCCAGTTAGATCACAGGTTTCCTAACTTCAAAACAGTATCAACAACAATTTCTTTGTTGGAGGTGTCCAAAGACCTGAATTCTGATTAGAGCTCCATCACTTCCTAGTTGTGGCACAAGACTGAACCTCTAAGCATACGTTTCCTCATCTGCAAAATGGGGCTTAGTGTAGCCTGTTGTCTACCTCACAGGGTTTATGAGGATTAATGTGTCTACGAAAGGGTTGAGACAGGTCAAAAACCCTATGCAACCTTAGGCTTCTTATTATTGGTAGTATTTTCAAAGTAATATTTTTATTTGAAATTTCAAGCTCACTAATTTCTTCATTATCCCAAAATATTAAGTGCATCCCTCAATTCAATTCAACGAGCATTTAATGAACATCTACATATTGAACATGTACCTGTTCCAACCATGCTTACACGTGATGCAAAGCAATATGTATGGGGAGATGAGATGATAAGAACACAATATAAAGTGTCCACTGAAATACATGGCATGCAATACATAGTATAAGTAATAATCCATGTTGCTTAAATAACAAAAAAGAACTCCCACAATTACATTCCCACTTTCAAAACGCTGCACAATCCCCTTGGAAGAGGGAGATAAGGATCTCCGCCTTCCCTGTGCTAGGGTCTAGTGCCAGCAGCACGAGCACTGCCCATTATTACACACTCAGAATGCACCAAGCACTCACAAGCACTTTACAGGAATTATATCATTCACGCAAATCTCTCAACAACCCCAGGGGGCAGGTACTTTCTGTTCATGCTTTTCCAGATCAGGAGATTGAGACACACTTGCCCAAGGTCATACAGCTAGTAAGCAACAGAGCCAGCAGTCTGACTCAAGCGCTCACACTCTTACATGCTCCAGTGCAACAACTCCCTCACTCCCTGCTGTGAACCAAGCTTGCACGACAACGTCCTTCAATCCAACACAAACACTCCCATCCCCACGCCAACTCCATATCTCTTAAGCTCATTTCTTGGATGCTTTTTGACCCAGCAGCCCTTTCATTCCCTCTACCAGCTTCTGCCTTTCCATCTCCTGTCACAGTCAAAGAAGCCCAGTCAGGAATATTTTCCCTCCTGCCTGGACCAAATTGTTATCATTATGAAGATGATTGTTTACTCATTGTCATCATCACACTAATGCTTATTAAGCTCATATTACTGCTGAAAGGCAGTGTCACTTGATCTTCAGTGAGTCATTAAGTGCAACCAACACTCATCAAAGGGATTTTAAATTGATGGTTGTGATAATCCTCCTAATTATCGGTTTCTGTTTGATGACCCCCTTGTTATCAGCAAGTATGCTGAGCAGTCATAGAACCTTAATAGTCCCTGTGCTGGCAGGCCAACATCAGCCTCCTGGAGAGTCTAAAATGCACTGTGTATGTGAATTTGTGTAAGCGAGTGGGTCTACATGCATCCACATTTATTTAAATTCTGTCTTGTTTCTGCTTACAATAACATAAATTACAACAAGATGCCATAAAATAAAAGCAGGTGGAAAAAGAAACAAAACCAAACACAGGATCATAAAGTGGACCAGAAACAAAGCTAAAAATGCGTAAGCACATACATTGCTCATTGGCCACAGATTTGGCTCTTAAACCTTCAAGGGCCCAAAGCGAAAAGAAAAACTTGATCATTTGCTTTGTTATAGAGTCTCTACGAAAAACAAAAGAGATCACTTTAGCAATTATAATTAATATTAACAAGACCACAAGAGACTTTTACCTGAGGAGTCCTCAGAAAAGGGACATTATAGAATGTAAATAAGCAAAGACCTCAGCAATATCTTTACAATATTCACAAGGATAAGTTTCATTTATCTTCACTACCTTCCTTATAATTGATAGTAACATAGGCAAGCACAATTCAGAAAAAGTAATTCGGGGGGTGGGGAGTGGGTAAGGTGCACAAAAGACTGAATCTGTATATATCAATGTATGTGAGTGATGTATTATATTTTTTGTGTGTTCACATGTAATTTTTTTAAAATTTTACCAAAATGAACTGATCAAGCGTATATTTAGTATCTGCAAATGTAGTGAAAATACTAGTCAGCAACCAAGATTTCTAGAGCTGGTAAATACGTCATACCTGACAAGTCTGTCTCCTGATTCTGCCTCTCTTAAAATTCTGGCTAACTTAAAATCATTACACTAATGAGCTAAAATCATTACTAGTTGCCATGTGTGTGCCGCTGACTCTTATTTCCCCAGAGGTCACAGTTTTCCTTGTGAATAGATAGTTTGGGATTAAATGCTTGGGCTCTGGAGCCAGGCAGCTTGGGTCCGAATCCTCACTAGCCTTAGACTTCAAGTGGGATGTTTAACCTTTTCATTGCCTCATTTTCCTCATCTGTAAAATGGAGGCTGATAATTGTCCCTCCTTTATAGAGTTGTTGTGAACAATAAATGTTAATACTTATGAAGCCCAAAGAACACTGAATGTAAGTAGTAAGCCCTGAATGGATGTTGGCCATTGCTATTATTATGATGATTATTATTATTCCATGAAACTGTGCCTTAGATGATTTTTCTGTACCTTCTCCTCACTAAACAGCAGCCATTAATTAGGAAGACCACGAGTCTCTGGAGCTTTCATCCATATAGCACTTGAAAATGCAATCATTAATCTCTGCTTATTTCATGGTTTGCCTCCCAATTAGACTGCAAGTCCTATCGCATCGTAGGTCCCAGCTAGTCCAACCTCCTCATTTTACATTTGCTGAGAAAAGACAATCTCAACACAGTTAAGTAATGTCTCCAAGGTTCAACTGCTAGTGAGTGGCAAAACCAAGTCAAGAAGTGAGCTCACTTGACTTCCTTGCTAGTCCTTTTGCCATTAGAACATCTTGTTGTCCCACCAAACCCACGATACACAGCAGTCTCTTTGACTCCCCTAATTATTCCCAGCAGTATAATGATGACTCTCAAATGCTCCTCTCCTGCCCAGACCCTTCTCTAGTGCCTCCCTGTCAAAGTTTTACTTAACATTGTCACCTGGCCATCCCACAGGTCTTTCAAGTTTTACTTGCCCTGATAGAACTCATATCCTCTTCTCTAATCTGGGAACTCCTCCTACATTTCCTATGTCTGTTGGTGATGCCACCATGCACATAGTAACCCAAGAAAAAAACCTCAAACTTATCCCTGATTCCTCTCTCTCCCTCATCCCATACATCCAGATCCTGCTAGTTTTACTTACAAATTATTTCACAAATTTTCCCTTTCCTAGTAATCCCTAAACCACTACTCTAATTTGGTTTAAACTTTTCTGTAGCATTTGGCTTGTCTCTCCTAAGAAACCATAAACTCTTAGGGAAAGCAGAAGACAAAGAGCATTTACTGAGCCCCTACTGAAGTCCAGACACTGCGCTGGGAGCTTATATATTTTGTGATCACAACAACTCATATGATATCCTAATTTTACAGATGAGGAATCTGAAGCTCACTCGAACTGTCTATAAATACTTGAGTAATGTTTAAGAACCAATAAGGGTTATTGTGACAGCCTAAAGCTATTGACATCAGAGCCTGTTACAACCCTAAGCCACAGCGAAAGAGGAGAGAGTAGTACCAGTCCCCAGCGGACAGAGTAGCTGCATGGAAAAGGCCTGCCAACAGGATCTGTGGCCTTCAGCAGAGGCATGCAGCCAAACACAGGAAACTAGCAAGGAGAGAACCAGAAGAATAAATATCTTGACTTCCTCAGGCCCTGTCAACTGACTTCCTGCCCATACCTCCCATTGGCCAAATCCACCTAGGAGCTGAATGGCAAGAGAATTCGTTGGTGAAATCCATCAGTCAGCCTCCCCATGCATGGAGCAGGGCAATAAAGAGGGAAGAGTAGACCCAGAGAGGCAAACAGAGGATACCCAGCAGAGCATACAGCTAGTAGATCATGGAGCCAGGATTTGAACCTGGGTCTAGATGATTCCACATTCTTGCTCACAATTCCATGAATTCATAATATTGTGACATTTCTAAGGGCAGAGAGTAATTCTTTGTACCCAGAGCAAATGTCTTTTATGTAGGAAGTACTCAGTAAGCATTCACTGAACTGAACTGAAACTAGACTTTACTTTCTGAAACTAGAATCTACTTTCAAGGCCCAAGTCAGCAGGCCCTTCTCTTAGAAGCTTTGTGAAGTGAGTTAAGCCTGTTTGAGTCTTCCCTCATCTCCCTTTCTTAAATTGCTCTACCTTAGATCGAGGCAAACTTTTACTATAAAGGGCAAGGTAATAAATATTTTCAGCTTTGTGGGTCATACTCTATCATTATAGAGCAAAAGCAGCTATGGACAATGCTTACACAAAGGAGCACGGCTGTGTGCCAATAAAACTTTATTTATGGACCTTGAAATTTTAATTTCATGTAATTTTCGTGTGTCATGAAACATCATCCTTCAGATTTTTTCAACTATTTAGAACTGAAAAAAAAATTCTTTTTTTTTTTAAAGATTTTATTTTTCCTTTTTCTCTCCAAAGCCCCCCAGTACATAGTTGTACATTCTTCGTTGTGGGTCCTTCTAGCTGTGGCACGTGGGACGCCGCCCCAGCGTGGTCTGACGAGCAGTGCCATGTCCGCGCCCAGGATTCGAACCAACGAAACACTGGGCCGCCTGCAGCGGAGCGCGCGAACTCAACCACTCGGCCACGGGGCCAGCCCCTGAAAAAAAAAATTCTTAACTCACAGGTCATAAAGAAACAGGCAGAGGACTGGCTTTGACCCCTGGATCAAATTTGCTGACCCATGTCTTAGATAGTCCCTCTGCATGCTCAGGATATCCTCCAGGAATGTCATCACATACATTAGGCCCTTCCTTACTCCCTCTCCTGTTTGAAAACTTATCTGACTTGTACCCCATCTCCTCAGAGTCTTGCCAGGTGACCAGTCCTCATCTGAAGAACTAATGAGGACTGAGGGCTGATTTTGTGATTATGGGGTATTCTCAACTCAGTGAGAACTGTTATGGCAGCTACCATTTACTGAGCTCTTGAAATGTGCCAGTCACTGTACTAAGCACTTTACATGCACTGGCTAATTTAAACTTCACAACAACTGAAATCAAATTCCAAACAGAAGTAGCATAAATGATTGACGTAAACCAGGGCTAATAGTGGGGATATTGGCAAGTAAGAAAATAACGCCCTCTCTAAAAGGAACTTCAACGTCTAAAACCAAAAAAGGCACTAAGTTAACGTAGAGAAATATGATTCAGGGCTTCAGACAGTCTTGCTGTGGTCGCTCAATCATGAAATAAAGGCAATTCTGCCGGAGAAGGAAGGTATCCTTGTTCACCAGGGCAGAACATTCATTCAACAGCCTTTATCAATAAGGGGAAATAGTAGTGGGGTTTAGGGGCTTAAAATTCTCATTCCCCCTGTGCCAGATAAAGGTCATGTGCCATCCTTGTCCTGCCAACACTCCCAGAAAGTATTAGTTCCAGAAGGCAAAGTGGACAGAGTGGAAAGAGCCCAGATTCTCGTAGCCCTACAAACCTGACGCTACGATATACCCACTGGGTAATCTTGGATAAATTAGCCTTTGGACCTCTGTTTATTGATAATACTTACCTTACAAAATAATTGTGAAGATTAAGCGAGATGCTGTGGGGAAACGTTAGCAAAAGGCCTAACTTACAGTACCCAAGTAAGGCTATGGTAGGCTCTCGGTACATGGTAGGTCAGAACGATTTCTGTTAGTCTAAGCCAGGGACTACTGAGTCAAGCTCTCTCTTAAAGAACAGCTCAGCAAAAGGACCCTGGACACTCCCCCCAGAGCTTGTCCTATGAATCCAGTCAGGCCCAGGGCTGCCAGATGTCCACTGAGAGCTGAGGGCAAAATTCTGAGGGAGGTGGTAAGATATGTGAAAGTGAGACTCAAACGTTCTTACGCTGCCCCTGCTTGCAATTTACTCAGGTGCTTAAACTGTGAAAAGGCTTTGCATCCTGGGTTTGCATCTCAGAAAATATAACAAGTTTCATTTTGAGGTTGACAAACACTCCCGTGCATCCCAGGCTTAACCACCTAGAAATCAGGGGCCGATGCCTAGGAATCCATTGTTCTCCGCTTACCAAGAGAAGTCAGACTCGAAGGGACTTCATTTCCTGACTGTCCAATCCTGTTAGTGATGTCAGCCTGCGCCCCCCCACACACACCCCATCTCCCACCTGTGCCCCACATTCACTTTTACCACATAATAATCACTACAAACATCTCTTTCATACCTTCACTGCCCATTTTAAGCTACTTAAGAACAAAGAGGATCATGGCTTGTCTTTCTGTGACACCATATCCCTTGATGCAGCGGCATAGGTACAAAATAGAAGGCCTCAAATGTCCAGCTAAAGAGTGTGAATATTTTCCAAAAAGGAGAGAAAACCCATTGACAGTTTTGGAATAGAAAGTAATAGTGTGATAAAAGCAGTATTTGGGGGAATTTTCTCTGACAGCACATACTTGAAACATTGGAAAGAGGGAAAATAAAAGAGGAAATAAAATTCAGAAGACCAGTTAAGAGGTAATTATAATCAATGAAGCCTGAGACAGCGAGGTTCTAACTACAGTCATGACAACGGACAGAAAGAAGAAAAGATGTTTCTGAAACACCTTCTGAAGATAGTGAACTCCAATGCCCTCTAGGGAGGCACCGTGGCTGAGCCATCTTTGTGACCCCAAAAACCCAGGGCTGATATGCACCAGCATCCAACAATGCAGCCATATCAGCTATTAAAATACTGAGACACTTGTGCATAAGCAGCCCCTTACTTGAGTCCACCACCCACTCACCCCCATGCCTACTCCACCACTCCAGCCCCGTCCTGGAATTCCTCAAAACTCCTCCCCTCTCCAGTGCAGCGACTGAAGAGCCTGGTACAGAAGAAGGCTTTGAGAACCTTGCTCCTATGCCAAAGCTGATATTCTTTTTGATTGGTCAGTCCACTTGCCAATTGTCACATATATTTAACATCATGTCTTCATATGAATAGTCTGCTCCTGGTACATAGTAAGTGATGAAGGAAAGAAGGAAAGGAGGGAGGCAGCAAGGGAGGGAAAGGGGGAGGGACTAAGAAGAAAAGAAAGGAAGAAAGGACCAGATTTTGATGATTAGGTGGATATGACAAGAAACAAGCAAAGGAGTCCTATACAACTAGAACCATAGAGACTCACGCGGCTGGCGGATTATAATTTTCTTTCAAAAAAAGAGAGGCAGAAGGGAGAGTTAGTTTGGGAGCAAGATGGATATGTTCTCTTAAAAATAAACTGCATTTGAACAAAAGCTCAGCTGAGAGAAATAAAATTTATGAAGGATTGATTGAAAGATATGTAGTCCACCCATTCTTGTCTATACTCCAAAATCTGCGCCTTGGAGAGCCCTGGCAGGCAGAGAGCTGTGAATCTCATGAACAGCCTTTGGGAAGCTCCTTTAGGCTAGGGTCCAGTGGCTTGGCTCCTCCTGAGAAGCTGGCTTGCTTTTATGGTACAGACAGTGAACTGTGTAGCCAGGCAGGTTTCTTATTTAGTCTTGTAAAGCTAAATTTGTGGTTCACCTGTAGCACATGTGCCTCATGGGAGCCCCACTTTCTGGTCCTACCCTTCTCTAATTTATGTTATCTTGCCATGTGACATCCACCTAAGCTGACTTAAACCATTTTCGGAACAAAGAAGGGACTAAGTTAACTCATACTGAGTTTCAAGTAAAGGTGGAATATTCAGATGGAAAAATCCAGTTAATATAAATATTTGAAATCAGCTCTTCATTGGGTTTCAGCACATGAGAGGCACTGAGAGAGTTGTATAGATATAGAAGACACAGCCTCACAGTCTTACAGTCTTTGGAGGCAGCAAAGATAAGCGCACGTCAGAAGAGATGGCACAACCCCCCAACCAGGATTTGATTAATTGCACAGTGACTGCTATCACTAGTGGGTACCTAGAAGAGAAGGCAGAATCCACATTCATTATTCCTCATGTTCCATGCACTTAAAAAGTGTCTTGGTGCTGCTATGGAATAGAACGATGGGGCTTCTGAACCTTGGAACTCAATTTTGCTCAGTATGTTAGCACCTCTGATTGGTGGATTCTCTCAAAACCCGCGGATAAACATCCCCCTCATTTATTTTGGGTGTTTTGTATTGTTTTATAGAGAGACCTCACTGATTTGATTACCTGGCTGTTTATTCTCAAAGGAAAGGCAACAGAATGGGGAAGCAAAGGAAATCCAAAGAGTGAGCCCAAAGAAAAGACAGGAATGGATTTATTACCAGAATATACCAACTATCTAAAGCAGTCACTGGGGCAGGGCCCGTGGCGAGTGGTTAAGTTCATGCACTCGGCTTCGGCAGCCCGGGGTTTCGCCGGTTCGAATCCTGGGCGCCGACATGGCACCGCTCACCAGGCCATGTTGAGGCTGCGTCCCACATACCACAACTAGAAGGACCCACAACTAAAATATACAACTATGTACTGGGGGGATTTGGGAAGAAAAAGCAAAAAGAAAAAAAAATTTAAAAATAAATAAATAAATAAAATAAAGCAGTCGCCATATCGTCAAAACAAATTATCAGCAAAGTAATTAGAGAGGGACGGTATGGTGAAAAAAGATAAACAAAACCTATATTTGGCTCTGAATAGCTGCTATGTCCCTAATCCTCATTGCTTTATTTGTAAAGATGGAAAAGCAATCCTTGCCACATATTCACTCAAGTTAGACGTACTGAGCACCTTCCAGCTAGGCAGCATCACGTCAGCATTCGGGATGACAGCAGGATGAGGCATGGCCTCAGCCCCATGGGGCTGTGTGGACCCCATGAAAGAATTCTCTAAAAGTACTCGATAAAAGTACCAGATGTGTCACATGCCCGGGGATTACTTTTTATGTCCTCTAAGGCGCCTTCAACAAGCTGAGGCAATTCCAGATCAGGAGAGGAAGATGATTTTGAAGTCGTACGCCTTTTCTGAAAGTTCAGAGCTGGAAATCATCCCAGAAGCCCTATGCATAGGCCTAGCACCCCAAGAATAGATGGAGGGATACCATCCAACTAGAAGACACAAAATGTTATTTAGACCGGCAGAACAAAAGCTCCCCAAAACAAAAGTTTAAATTCCAGGATTGCCTCACTCTAAGCAAATATGTGCCAAGGTTTCCAGTCTCATTCTACATTTGTAGATACTTGTTTCCCACACCCAGAGAGCCCCTCCCTCTACATCCCCACCAAGCCCTAAAGGGATGCCAGAAAGTAGCCTATTCAAAAACAGCCACTGAGAACCCACGGAGTGCCCAGAACTGTTCTTGGAACTGTAAACACAGAGCGGAAGAAAACTCTTGATTTTCCAGGACCATGCAGTCTAGCGAGGCCACGGGCCAGCAAGCGAACAGTCTCACAACAGGAGACGAGTGCCATGAGAGGGCATGTAAGTGTGAGAACCACCGCCCTCACTAGACAGTCACTTATCAATCCTTCGACCACCATTACTCAGGGCAAAACCTGGAGTCATTCTGAACTCTTTTATTTCATACCTTGCATCCAATCCATGATTAAAATCAGCCACCTCTGCCTTCGAAATATACCCAGAATTCAACCATTTCTGATGATCTCCAATGCACCAACCCTAGTCCAAGCCACCATCATGTCTCCCCAGATTACCCCCAAAGCTTCCTAACTGGTCATCCCCTACTCTCCCCTTCCCCCTTCAGAGCACTTTCCACCCAGCAGCCAAAGAGAGCCTTTTAAACGAGTGTTATCACGCTACTCCTCTACCCACACCCTCCAGGGTCTCCCATCACTGTAAGGACCCAGGAGCACTGAGGAGGACGCAGCGAACTAAGAGTGAGGAGCCATGGTCTTGGCCATGACAGCCCAAAAGCCAGGCTGTCAGAGGACTCAGTCTAATCCATACGACATTTGTCTACAGGCTGTGAGGGATTGCATCAACTTCAAAAGCCACCTTGAGCACACAAAGCCTTGAGGTCCTAAAGGAAGATCTGATAATTTGCTGTAAAAAGTACAAAAGATGGCAGCTCCAGCTCAGCAGATACTCAAGAGATGGCTCAACCACGTCATCGACAGCAACATTGTCTTCTGCCAGGTCCCAGAAGCCTCTCTTCTGGCTGTAGCCCCACACTTTTATGATGGTTATTATTCACCCATCCAATGTTTCACTGAATCAACACCCCCATTAGGTGTTCCCCGGCCTTCAGAGCTCGAAAAGGAAAAAAATAAAAGGAGAGACGCAAAAAGATTAACTCATCATAAAGATAGGCCAAAAAATCTGATTTCCAAGTCTTCTTGGTGCTTCCCTCTGGTTCACCTTAAATGACCAGAACAGAAGATTCCAGCTATCTTTGGGTTTGGCCACGGCCAAAAAGGATCCCTGGAGACTAGAGAAAATGACGTGGAATTTTCAGGTCAAACTGAGACTCTGAAAATCCTTTAAAGAGTAAGATACAAAAACTCATTGTTTTTAAAGGCCATACCCGGAAATCTAGCAATTAGTTAAGAAGGAGAAGTAGTTGCACATCTAATATTACTAGGTGTGGGGGACAGAAAGATGAATAAGATGACCCTTGCTTTCACAGAGGTGACAGGTGTGACAATAAGAAAACCATCACCTAGAGCACAGCAAGTACTAATAATGGAAAGACGTACAAGAAGGTATGAGAATGGAGAGAGTAATTAACTGCAGCAGTGATGGACGGCAAAGAGAGAAGAGGGCAGATCATGGCAGACTTCTAGAGCAGCTGTCTTTTTGAGTTAATTAATGCTAAAGTGCAAGTGGCCTCTAAGATATCACCTTACACCCATTAGAATGACAAAAATATCTAAAACTAATAGTAACAAATGTTGGAGAAGTTGTGGAGAAAAAGGAACACTCATACACTGCTGGTGGGAATGCAAACTGGTGCAGCCACTATGGAAAATAGTATGGAGATTCCTCAAAAAGTTAAAAATAGAACTACCATACGATCCAGTCATCCCACTACTGGGTATTTATCCAAAGAGCCTGAAGTCAGCAATCCCAAAAGTCCTGTGCACCCCAATGTTCATTGCAGCATTATTTACAATAGCCAAGACATGGAAGCAACCTAAGTGCCCAGCAACAGACGAATGGATAAAGAAGATGTGGTACATATATATATACAATGGAATACTACTCAGCTGCAAAACAGAACAAAATCATTCCATTTGCAATAACATGGATGGACCTTGAGGGAATTATGTTAAGTGAAATAAGCCAGCAAGAGAAGGATAATCTGTGTATGACTCCACTCATATGAGGAATTTAAAAATGTGGACTAAGAACAGTTTAGTGGATACCAGGGGAAATGTGGGGTGGGGGGTGGGCACAAAGGGTGAAGTGGTGCACCTACAACACGAATGACAAACATTAATGTACAACTGAAATTTCACAAGATTGTAACCTATCATTAACTCAATAAAAAAAAATTACAAAAAAAAAAGGAAACCACACATAAAGTGCAAGTGGCCTATACATGACTGTCTACAGCAGCATTATTTATAATAGCCCAAAACTGGAAACAACCCAAATGTCCAACTGATGATTGGATATATAAAATGTGATATATCCACACAGTGGAATATTATTCAGCCCTAAAAAAGAATTAAGTACCGATATATGCTGTCACATGAATGAACTTTGAAAACATTATGCTAAGTAAAAGAAGCCAGACACAAAATACTGCATATCATGACACCATTTATATGAAATTTTCCTAAGAGGTAAAAAGTAGATTAAAGGTTGCCTAAAGTAGATTAAAGCCTGCCTAGGGCTGGAGTTTTGGGGGGGTATGAGTATGGAGTTTTCTTCTAAGGGTAATAAAAATGTTGTAAAATTTACTGTGGTGATGGATGCACAATTCTGTGAATAGACTAAAAGCCACTGAACTGTACACTTTACATGAGTGAATTGTATTATACGTAAATTTTATCTCAACAAAATTGCTTTTTAAAAAAATGCAAATGGCCTCTCATGGCTTAATTACTAGATGATATCTGCCCTCTATAGGGACTTTCAAAGCCCTACCTCAAAGGTCTGAGAAATGCAGGGATTCCAATGGGCAGGAGGAGCAAATGGGACATTTTGCTTTGCCCACGCCATGGTCTCCTGCTTTGCCAGGCCAGGAGTCTGCCAGCACTTCCCTGGGCCTCCTCAGGCCACCTCTCCAGGCTATGGTCATTCTGCTCCACAATGTTTTTATTAGCCTATTTTTGAGGCCCTCAGAGACATCCCTTTGCGAGAAGTACATTAGTCAGGTGGAACAGCAGGCTGGAAATTTTAACACGCGCATTACTGCATGGAAAAATGACCTCACACTGACTCTTAACTGAACGTCTGATTCAACATGAGTCGGATAAAATCTCTCCTCCTTTTGACAATGATTCCAATATGCTGCCATCTGCAGAATACCCTTTTCTCTCGGAAAACAAGTTCCCGCCTGGATAGTATAGTCAATGAAAATCCAGGAGGAGAGCCGTATGTCGCAATAAATGCACATTGCATTCCATGTTCTCTCCCTACTATTATTTTTCATGCCCATCACCAGTGATGAGTGCTGCTCTAGACGATTTCCTCCAAAGATATGCCTGATTCAAATTCAGTTAAAAAGAGAAAGGAAACACACAGCAAGCAGCCTTCTATTTTATGTCTAGTTCGGTGGGGATCCAAATTCCAAATCCAGTCCAGGACATCCTGAGCCATCCCTCCTCTCCCACTGTTTCCCTCTCCTGCTAGCTTTAAAGGACTAGGCTAAAATTATAGAAGCCTGGACAATTCTCTGGGCTAAGCAGGGCCCTCGGGAGTCAGGTCTTTAGGTTGAATTCTCCAAATTCATACAACAGACACTTCCATTAATTTTCTTATCTAACCCTCACTCTTTGTCAGAAGGCCTTTCCTGCAGTCTTTGTTAAATGGACGAGGACCCAAGTCAGCCCACCTTCTGACACGTCTGATTGGAACAGAGGGAACACCTGGGCCAATGAAATTCTCTCTCTTGAGGGGCCAGCCCCATGGCTGAGTGGTTAAGTTCACGCGCTCCACTTGGCAGCCCAGGGTTTCACTGGTTCGAATCCTGGGCGCAGATGTGGCACCACTCATCAAGCCAAGCTGAGGCAGTGTCCCACATGCCACAACTGGAAGGACTCACAACTAAAAATACACAACTATTTACCGGGGGGCTTTGGGGAGAAAAAGGAAAAAAAAATTTAAATCTTAAGAAAAAAGAAAAAAGAAATTCTCTCTCCTGAAAATGTGGAATTGGGACAAAGAGGCTATGTGTAGTGAGCTGAATTTGGATGTGGGAGTTTAAAGGTCACATTTGGTGGGAGGGAGAAGGGAGAGCTGGGCCAATCATTTCTTCACTTGTATAAGAAGCCGCAAAGACACCCATCTGGAGGGGAGAGAACAAAGCCACAAGAAGAAAGAGGCTGAGAAAAGAAGGCAGCAATCTCCCTCACTCCGGGTTTCTCGGCCTCAGCACTATGGACACTTTGGGCCAGATAATTCTTTATTGCAAGGGGCTGTCCTACGCGTTGTAGGTTTAGCAGCATCCCTGGTTTCTACGCACTAGATTTCTATAGTACACACCCCTCACCCCAGTTGTGGCAAACAAAACTATCTGCCAAATGTCCAGTCGTTTATTTATCCTTCAACCACCATTACTCAGGGCAAAACCCAGAATCATCATTAACTCCTTTCTTTCACACTCTGAATCCAATTCATGATTAAAATCTCCCACACCTGCCTTCAAAATATACCCCGAATCCAACCATTTCTCATGACCACCACTTGCAACAACCCTAGTCCAAGCCACTACCATCTCTCATCCAATTACCCCAGAAGCCTCCTAACTGGTCACCCTAACTCTACCCTGGCCCCCTTAGAGCATTTCCCACATAGCAGCCAAAGAGAGCCTTTTAAATGAAAATGTTACCATGTCTCTCCTCCACTCCAAGCCCTCCAGGGTCTCTCACCATTGTAAGGACCAGTCAGAGCCCTTCCAATGGCTGATAAGACCCTTCAAGACCTTACCCCCGGTTCTCCCTCTGACTTCAGCTCTTACTACTATGGCTCACTCATTCATCTCAATCCCATTGACCTGCTTGCTGTTCCTCAAGGATGCCAAGCACATTCCTGCCTCCAGGCCTTTGCATTTGCTGTTCCCTCTGCCACGAATGCCCTTCCCCCAGATATGTGCCTGGCTTGCTCCCTCATGTCATTCAGATCTCTGCTTAAATATCATCCTATCAGAAAGGCTTTCTATGATTGCCCTATTTAAATAGGCAATTCATTCTCTATCTCCCTTACCTGGTTTACCCTTTGTATTCAACTGTTTGTTTATTGTCACTCTCCCTGACTAGAATCTAAGTTCAGGAGAGCAGGGCTTTGCTTCCTTAGCTGCTGTATCCACCAGGACCTAACCTGAGCAGTGCTGAGCGTTGTGGAATGACGTGCAGACTACTGTACCAACCAGAACGGTCACTCCATCACTATTCATCATAGAGCAAAACTGGAAACAATCTATTCCCTAACAATGGGGCAATGGTTAAATAAATTATGACATATGTGTGCAGTCATTTCAAAGCTTATGCTTTCAAGGTTTTCTTAGGTTAAAATGAAATCTTGCCAGTAACCTCTAACATATCTTCTCCTAACTTTCAATGAAATACCTATGGAATCCAGACATAAACCAAAACTTAATGCAACTCTGAAAACTAAGGCTATATACAGTATGTGTATATATATATATCTCTCAACCTGTTACCAGAATGTGGGAGGAATTTCCATAAATACCCAATACAATAAAACTAGACACTCCTGTATCTTCCAGAAATATAGTGAGTCTGTATACTTGAAAATAGGAGATGGTCTTGTCATCACTCCCCACTTTTTGCTCCCTAAATTAATCAAGTATTTACCATGCAAATTTCAAACATCGAAAACTCCAAAATGCCTTAGGGTTATGAAGATGTCTCAGACCTGACCACAGCAGTAACTATGATGCCACCTGCAGGTGAATCCTTCCACTTCTGAAGCACACTGCCCCACAGGATCTCACATTATCCTCACAGTTACACCAAGACAGACAGAGGAAGGTCTCTTCCCCATTTGATAGCTTTCAAAAAGTCTATTCGGCAGGGATCGAACAAAAACAATTTCCCCCTCAAGGCGAGCTACTGACCTTTTTTTTTGGTGAAGACGATTGTCCCTGAACTAACATCTGTGCTAGTCTTCCTCTATTTTGTATGTGGGCCACCACCACAGCATGGCTTAACAAGCGATGCGTAGGTCTGTGCCTGGGATCTGAACCCAGGAACCCTGGGTCACAGAAGCAGAGGTCATGAACCTAACTACTATACCACCAGGCCAACCCTGAAAAGACTTTCTTAAATGGCTTATTTACTGAGATGCCCAGGAATCAGGGAAACATCAAGGGTGAATGAAGTATCCAGTGACTACCCACAGGGGAAGCCACTACCGCCCCTAGGAAGGAAAGTCATGGGAGCCCCAGAAGTGGAGGTGAGGCTGCCCAGGGGAAGATGTCGTCTTGGAGGGTCACGGCATTTCTAGGGCAAGAGCAACCAAGCAGGCAGGGAAGGGACTCCCACTGGGTGACTCCTTGGAAGTCAGCTGGCAAGGAAGCCCGAGTGATGCAGTCTACAGGAGTCAGCCTCCCAGGGCGCAGAACGGCGTGTAATGGATGAGGAAAGGCAAAAGGGGAATAGAGAAAAGTTGGGAGACTTGCCTAAAGTCACATCGCTAGTCAGCCTCACCCCATTGACAAGAAAGTGCCACCCTGGGATCCCAAATACACATCCCTGGGAGGGAGAGAGCAGTTCTGTAGGCCTGGAGGATTTAGCACCATCAGAAGATAGGGTGATAGTCTCTAGGCCCTGAGATGAGAATAGACAAAGGTGGAGTTTGATTATCTGCCCCCTGGAGCAAGAGCTTTGAATTTACAATGGAAAAGATCTCCCCAGCAAGACACGCAAAACATTGAAAACTGCTAAACCAGCCAGGAAAGACTCAAGTGTGGGAAAAGACTTGATGAGTGTCTATTCTCAGAACACCAATTCCACTCCAGGCTCATACTTAAGAGGACTCTCATCTCTAAGAAGTTTGCTTTCACATTCCTGAAAAACAACAAACCAGGGGTAATGATCTTCCATTTCCTAACTCTCATCCTTAATGCCAAATAAAATCCTCTCTTGCAAGCGAGAGATCCTAGCTCATCATGCTGTGTTTTGCTCTGATTAAAAACAGGAATTTCTTTTTTTTCTTTCTTTTTTTCTTTTTTTTTTTTTCAGTTGTTCCGAGCCAAGCCCTTCCTTAAAGGTCATTGAGCATCAAAACTAATCTGACTTCTAATTGCTTTTGTAAACACATCAGAATAAATAAATGCCAATATAATTAACTATCTAGCATACGATCTGCTCCCTCCCTTTACCAACAGGGCAGATGGCCAGCAAAGCAGCGCTCCAGGCTCCGCTAAGACTCGTATTTGTGATGTGGGAATGACTAGATTGGAGTCTATTTAAATCAGTTTACCGAGCTTGATCGGCCACTATAGGACATAAGAATTGCCTCAGGATCATAATAAAAGTACAGACCCTAGTCCTAGAGAGTCGAATTCCTTTGGTCTGCAGTGTAGCCTAGGAATCTGCATTGTTTTCTCTATAAAAAGACTTTTCCAAGTAATTCTGATGTAAAACCAGTTAGGAAACCACTGATCTTGATCATTTTTCCCTTGGCACAGAGTCCACCACAGTCAGCCGTCTCTACTCGCCCCTCCCAGCCCTAACACCCCTCACCAGCATCGAGTTGATGCCTATGTCAATCTGACTCCCTCTTTCTAATCGAGAGGGGCTGCATGATATACAGCTTTGATTTCCTAGGACTTTATGATTCACTGGCACAGAAATGGCAGAGTGAAAATTCAAGCATTGCGTAATGTGTCCCCAGCCTGGTCAGTGGCCCCATCTAGCTGTACTGATGACTCTCCTGTTCTATTTGTGAACAGTCACCAGGCCAGCATCTCAACTCCTGTGACTGGAGGCCTCTGAGGACCGGGGACAACGTGGCAGCCTGGAGGAAGAAGATGAAGCAAGGACACAGGAGTGTCTCCAGGACCCACACTAGGCGCTAAGGACCACTTGGCAGGCCGATCAGCTTTACAGACACTGCCCCGTCTCTCTGGGAGTAAGCAAGTAGATATAGAGAGAGAAAGGAAATCCCTCAATGACGTGACTCTGCCGCTGGTCCTTTTGATGTGGATTAAGGCTGCCCCAGCTAGAGAAGCCCAAGGTGACCTGGCCTACATGCCAAACTATACGACCCAGTCGACTTTTTTTATGGTATGAATTATGACCGCCCCAGGGAGAGAAGCCCAGGGCATCCTCACCTACATGCCGATCTATATGGCCAGATTCGTATCTAAAGTTATATGACCGCACAATAACCAGACCCCATCTGCACTGAAATCATTTAATGACTTTTTACATCATCTTTTCTTTTCTCCAGTAAAAATAAGTCACGTACCCATGCCTTATAAAATTAGCCCTAACCCTCAACTCGGGGCAGCAGCAGGAGCTCTGACCTCCCGTGGGTCCTGTCCCCATGCACCAGCTCTGCCTGCCCATGGGTCCTGTCCCCATGCCAGCGGGGGCAGCAGCAGCTGCTCTGCCTGCCCATGGGCCCTGTCCCCATGCCAGCGGGGACAGCAGAAGCGGCAGCAGCAGAAGCTCTGACTGCCCATGGGTCCTGTCCCCATGCTATTCCACACTATTCTCTAAATAAAAGAGCACTACTGCCAGATCTTGAGAGTCTAAGAAATCTTTCTTTCGAATCCTCGGCTCACCGACCCCGCATCACTTTCTCAGGTTGTTCCCAAAGCCTGTGCCAGTCCTCAGAGTCCTGCTCCTGTGACCCTTTCCCCCTCCCCTGCCCAGACTTCCAACTCTTAGCTCCCTGCGTTTGCTATGGTTCCCACTTTGGCCAATAGCATCCCCCCAGAGAACATTTAGAAATGAAGAGGGGCAGACATTTTTGATAGCCACAATGGGAACATACTGGAACTGGAGGAGTTGGGGTGGGGGGTAAGAGGAGGGAGAGGAGACGCCAAAAATCACGCAGAGGGCAAGGCAGTTCCGCAGGACAAAAAAAATTGTCCCACCTAAAATGCCATTAGCACCTATGCTGTGAAATGGGAATCACTTACAGTCTGAACCACACAATTTAGCCCTTAATTATGGCTCTTTGTCAGGAGAATTTATTGCAGCATTGTTCAGGTAGCAAAAGCCTGGAAACAACCTAAAAGACCACTGATAAGGGGCCATTAAATAAAGTGTAGTACATTCGTACAAAGGAATTCCATTAGAGAGAATGAAGGAGATCAATACTTACCAATATAGCTCAATATCTGAGATCTATTGTGAATTTTAAAAAGCACAGGGCAGAATAGTATTATAGTATGTCTCTCATTTGGTATTTTGACAAAAAGGAAGATGCTATATGTATCTATATGTTTGCATATAGACAGAATCTCTCCAGAAAGTGCAAAGAAACTGATTAGGGGGAACAGAACCAAAACAAGAAAGGCAAGGATGGAAGGGGGACTGGCTTTCCATCTAACCTTTAACGCTGTTCATTTCCACTGTGTGGGTGATTTTTTCTAAAGGAATATCATTCGTTTGCTACTACTATTGTTTCTCCTGTGTTTGCTCTGCCCTCTGCAACTGCATGTTAAGTTCCTTAAAGACAGAGAGATTTCCCACAGCACCTAGCACAGAGCAGGTGCTGAATACATTCCTCTTGGATCATAGATTAATGGGCTTCTGAAAGAACTCAAGCCAGGAAAATAATTCCTTTGAAAACCAAAATACCTGCCCAGACAGACAGAACCCACTGGGAGCCTTTTCCAACCTGAGCATTCACGCCCAATTCTGGCACAGATGGTTTTCAAAGGTAGTTAGAGCGAGGCTGGGATTTTACCAATACGGGTCACCTCTTCCACAGAAGCTACTCCACAGCTTAGAAACCCAAAGTCAAAGTTGCTAGACTGACATCTGTAACGTCCCACCTATGCTGTGCCAAGCAAGGTCTTGAGCACTTTCATCTACATTAACTCACTTGCCTCCTAACAATCCCACGAGGCAAATGTTCTCACCCTCAATTATGGTCCAGGAAACTGGGACACAGAGGGAGTGACTTGCCCAAGACCACACAGAATTTGAAATCTGTCATCTAATGTTCAGTGCTCTTTCTGCACAAAGCTGTCAGCTAGAAACAATCTGGCCTTTCTTCACAATGACAGGTCGGCAGAGTCTCATGCAACTGGGTCAAGACCTCCACTTATAAGCTTGGGGTCTGGGCCAAAATAGGTGGCCTCCCTGGCTTCATTTTCTCATCTGCAAAAAGAGGAAAAGCTTACCTAAGAGATGATGGGGAAGAGA